>NC_079896.1:5751617-5996281 GCF_024868665.1 Triplophysa rosa | reverse complement strand
ACAGACAGACAGACAAGAACAGGCAGACAGACAGACAAAGACAGACAGACAGACAGACAAGAACAGACAGACAGACAGACAAAGACAGATAGACAAACAGACAAGAACAGACAGACAGACAAAGACAGATAGACAAACAGACAGACAGACAGACAAACAGACAAAGACAGATAGACAAACAGACAGACAAGAACAGGCAGACAGACAGATAAAGACAGATAGACAAACAGACAGACAGACAGACAAGAACAGGCAGACAGACAGACAAGAACAGACAGACAGACAGACAGACAAAGACAGATAGACAAACACAGACAGACAGATAAGAAGAGACAGACAAACGGGGACAGATAAACAGACAGAAAAACAAAAAGACACAGACAGACAGAGACAGATATATAAGACGAGACAGACAAGAAGAGACTGACAGACAGAACGAAGCAGACAGACAGACATAGATGGACCGACCGGCAGACAAGAAGAGAAAGACATATGAGGGACAGAAAGATACAGACAGACAGGCAGACAAAGACAGACAATCAAGAAGGGACAGAGATAAACAGACAGATAGACAGGCAAAGGGATAAGAAGAGAGACAGACCGAAAGAAACAGTCTGAAACGGTTACAGTTATGTTTCCACGTGAGCCTGGTTTGACACGGCACGATAACAAACTGTTCTCGGCTCAGAATTTTCGTGCTAATGAATGCGCGGAGAGCCGTTATAGCTCAGTCTCTTGTGTTACCAAGGCAGCGCGTGACGCGTTTGTGTTTACATTCTAAACATTTCCGTTATCAGCCCTGCGGTGGAAAATGAAACCATTTACGTACCGGCTGGCATGGATCGGCCTGGTGTGGAACGATGGTGGATGGTGGAAAAGTGCTCATAGGGACAGATAGATACAGACAGACATGAAGAGACATACAGATAGGGATAGATAGGCAGAAAGAGGCAGACAGACAGACATAGACGGACACATAGAGACAGACAAACAAAAAGAGACAGAGATAAAGAGACAGACAGACCGATAGAAAGAGGCAGACAGACAGAGAAAAGGACAAGAGACAGACAGAAGAGACACATAGAAAAGAAGAAAGAAAGAAAGAAAGAAAGAAAGAAAGAAAGAAAGAAAGAAAGAAAGAAAGAAAGAAAGAAAGAAAGAAAGAAAGAAAGAAAGAAAGAAAGAAAGAAAGAAAGAAAGAAAGAAAGAAAGAAAGAAAGAAAGAAAGAAAGAAAGAAAGAAAGAAAGAAAGAAAGAAAGAAAGAAGAAATGAACAGACCATCTGTGGGCTCATCACGAGTGGCCTGCGAGGTGGTTTGTGCCTCGCTGACTAAACTAACTCTGTGAATCACACACAACCTCTCAATGTGACTCAGCAGTTATAAAAGAAATGACAAATTCTTATATATCACCAAAACTCCACACAAGTATTAATAAAGCTTAGAGTTTCAAATAGATTATAAATACATCCCATACGCAATCCAATAACCCCACACAATGCCGCTACTTTTCCAACACATTGGCTCCTGAAAGACCATCAGTTTCCAGCAAAGGTTTGCCATCTCCTGGCAGACATCGGTAAACTGCACGTCAAAAAGCAAACCAGCCTAGACTGCAAATGTGCTGACCTCAGATCACCCTGACCCACTTCTCCATCATCCACACCCACCGAGACATCAGGAAAAAGCATTTCTAATGCACAATAAATACATTTGGAGAATTTAAGTTGAAAAAATGTCTTCGAGGAAGGCGATTTAATTAATAATTCAAAAATGCCGAGGTGCATATTTAAGATCTGAAAAATTCTCACAGGTATCGGAGTCTTCTGATCGGCCCACGTCCCGTTCTCTCCACCACGGCTTAAACTTCAGCATGGTGTCTATCGTCTCCTTGTCCTCATATAGACTTAGCCTATATCAATCAAATTAAGCTGTCATCAATCAATCAGACACCCAAATGAATGCTTGAACACTATTTTTAAAAGGATCCAGTGAAAATCTGAATTATTTGTGTAGATTTCTTTTTGAAAGCCAAATTTCTATAGGGACATACACATAGTATTGGCTACGTCAACGTTTCTTCCATCATCATCAGATTTGTTCTTGTTTAAATCACTTTGAATTTGGCTCTGATATCGAACATTAATTTTTAACTCAAAACCTTTTATTCACTTTAAAATCATTCGTGACAGCTAGCCCTACTTTTATGGCATTTCTCATATAATTTCTCTTATACAGCCGCAGACTTACAAGTAGTGGTCAGTACAAAATATTGTGGTCTCCGTGTCTAGTCGTTTAGATCTCCTGAGTTCAGGAGCGGTGTTGTCCGGATTGTCCAGATCGATAACCTCACTCAATTCCTCCTGTTAACACAGAGCAAAACACCGGAGAGTTAAAATGAACACACAAGACTGTCTATAAAACAACTTGCACGATAAAGGCCCCAACTTTTTTAAAGATGTCATTGACAGTGTAGTTATGCATTGAAGTACTGAGTAATATCTGAGTATATAGGAAAATTTACTTTCTATAGGATTAGGGTTTGGTTCAGAGTTAATTGCATGCAATTATGCACAATGCATAAATATACATATATTTATGCATATATTTATAAAAATACATGTAACGTGTGTAACAAAGACAAAGTTTTTAAAGGCATTGTAAATATAAAGGAATAGAGACCACACCAAAAATATATCAATAATGATACAGAAATACGATGTTGTTGAGATCGCTTTCAGAATTTCTTTTATCAGCTGATAAACTGTAAAAGATTGACAGCCCAAAAAATCAAGTTGAATTTAAAGACTTGCACTTTAAAGGAGCAATGTGGAGATTTTAGCGGCATCTAGTGGTGAGGTTGCGAACTGCAACCAACAGCTCACTTCACCCCTCCCTTTCAAAGTACTACGGCTGCTGACACAGGACTAAGATGTCGTCACATTTTCGCTTCTTTGGCGAAGAAGATAACGTTTTTATGAAACACGCTCTGTAGGGCAGTTTGTCCGTTTAGGGCTACTGTAGAAACAACATGATGAATTCCATGTAAGGGGACCCGCAGTGCATGTAGATAGAAATACCTCATTCTAAGATAATAAAAACATAACGCTTCATTATGTAAGGTCTTTATACGCCTCTGAAGACACAGTTATGTATACTATATTGCATCTCTGTCAATAGATCCTCCAAATAACTACACACTGGACCTTTAACTGTATTTTAGAATAAACAAAGCAATTGTGATTGGTGTGGATGCTAATATAGTTATTGTTATAGTTATTGTGTTATATAGTTATTGTGCATTCCAATTAATACCAATCAAACTGCAGTTGGGATGTCTTGATTAGGATTAGAATAACTCAAAAAATACAGTTAACTAACAATAAAAACATCATAACATAATGAAAGACATGAAAATATTGATCTGTTTTTGCAAATAAACTGTTCACTTATTATTTTTTGTGTGAATAGGCCTTTACTGCTGTACTGCTACGACATAAACATAGAAAACTGTTATGTAACATTTAACAGCAAGGCCTGCTATAGCAAAGAATTTTGTGAAACATATTTACTGTAAACAAACAAAACCACAGTAAGTCTAAAACAGCATTTATTATTAACCACTTTTGTCTTTACTGACAGCTTTCCTTATGTATTAAAATAATTGCATAGCTCATCACTGAAAATCTGAAATGTCAATCTGAAACCCATGTTCTTACCTGCAGTCTGCTGAACACACCGGACCTGAGGTTTCCAAAGCCATATCTGTGGTATCCTTTTAAAGTCTCCGCTGGGGGTTCAGCGTAAACCTCCTGCTCTATCTGCCAATCAAACTCCTCCTCTTCATCTTCCTCCTCACATGTTCCTCCACCACAGGCTCCTGAGAGGAAAAGAGAATTACAATGACACAAAAAGCCACAAGAACCGACAGGATGAGCAGCAGCTTTTGAGAACCAACCTTCACCCGTGTCCTCCACCAGCGGTTTGGCGGATCTCGTTCCCTTGGGAGCCAGGAGACTGGTGAGCATCTCCAGGCCTTCAAAGTGTTCTCCAGGGGTCTCTTTGGGGACGTGCAGTGTGAAGAGACCTGATGCATACACACACATTTATGTTGATCATGCAGCTTTTACACATGCAATATCATCTTAAATATGGGCGGAGCTAAGGTGTTTTGTGTTGTTAGGTGGTGCCGTACCTACGTCTCCATGACATTCGGACATTTGTTCCGTTTGTGAAGTACATATTAATAAGATCAATAAGCGTATCATTTATGAGCTGCAATGTTAAAAGATATTACATGAAATTAAAATAACTGCCTCCACCGCAGTGAGTATTTAAGAATGATTTATAATTACTTATGTAAACACAGCAAGCAAAGCTTCACTGCTTTATGAAAGACGAATGCTAAATTATTCACTGGCTGTCGATACAAGACGACGTGCTAAAATGAGGCCAATGAGATGTCAAGCAGAATATCCCATGGCCATTAGGTATAATTAAAAGTGCTAATTGCTAGCTCATTAAAGACGTGTCGGGACTACGGCACATCGGTCAGACACAATCCCGTTGCTGTTTCTGCCGTCTCTTCGTGAATGAAAAATCGATAAGCGAGGCACGGAAGGAGGAGCGAGTATAATGACAGTGAAAGTGTATCGTAGTAATTGAATAAAGAGATGGAACTGGTGAGATGGATCGCAATGATGGCGACGGTTTAAACTGCGGATTAAATGCACGATTTCTGTGCAATATTGAAAGAGAAATTAGTTAGAAATTAGAAAACAATTAGTGCTACGAACATGAGTAATACATTTATATGCCATAAAAATAGAAACCACCTTTCTATATGAAACTGCGGGCATTAAAAAAAAGAGAGAGAGTGTTATTATGTAATTAACAGTCACAACTTCAAAGACTGTTCGGCACAACTGTGCAATAAATCATTTTTCGACACGGCAGGAGTGTTAAACATTAGCAAGGTTTTATGTAAAGATGACAATAATATCCTTGACTGTAGTGTTTCCAGATACACGAATGATTTATAACTACTTGTGTAAACACAGAAAGCAATTATAGGTTCTTCATGACAGGCTGCTGATGAATTATTCACTGGCTGTCAATCAAAGAGGACACGTTGAAACCGGGCCAATGAGATGTCACGCACAGGATTCATTTAAACAAGCTAAGAAACGTCAATCTTAAATCTTCATTCTTAATAAGCAATTTGACAGCCCATCTGTTGTGGAAATTGCACAATTACAGGGGTTGTAATGAAGCATACATATTATCTTTAGATCCTATTGTAAACCTATATAAATCATTTTAATTCAATTGATTCTGTATTGATATAGTCAGTAGCTGCCTTCTCAAACTTTCACTGCCGCAGTGTTTGTTCTTGCCCTGCACACGTGTTTCAATTCATGACATTTTTTCATAATGATCTCTTCCTCTTTAACAGAAAAGTGAATAGCGCTGATACTCGCTAGAAGTCAGTCAAACTGATGACGCCTTCCATGTTCCGTGTGATTGGTTGTTTGCCGCACGTGTCACACTTTCAGGTGCACGGTGCCTCACAAACTCTGGATCAAACCCAAGTTGACAGTTCATACCAAGAACGTTCATGCCAAGCGTTGTGCTACAGCTGACCCTGATCTAAACCAGGTTGTGTTTGTCTGGTTTTGTCAACGCAAAACTTACTCTGCAACTCGGTGTTTGTTCACCTCGCTTCGTGATACAGGCCAAAGGTCATACAGGTTTTGAAAGACACTGATGCTGTGTGATGTTCAGATGGGTGAGTAAATAATGACAGAATTGTAATTTTTTTTCCCGACAACTTGTCCCGCATGTGCTAAAGCTTGTTTATGTTTTGTATCAAAAAACGAAGTAATCTAACTTAAGCTATATATTTCTGCCAAAGAACTGCAGCTATTTTAAGGCACAAACAGAAAATAAGTGTTACCTTTATCGATATTGAATGAAGCCCGCTCACGGCCATCTTCTACTATTCTTCCAGGTAAAGTTAACCTTAAAGGTAAATGTTTATAACAAACACACATAAATTACATTTAAAATAAACAGCTGTAAAATGCAAAAAAAAATCACATTTGCATTTATGGTTTACATTGTCGTATTAAGCTATTTATCTGGTAATTGTGGTAATATGCAGATCACACACCTGAGAAAGTAGGGCTTGGCATAGAACTTAAAGTCCTCTCCCTGGATGTAGATATCAAACTCAGATGTTCTCGTGTAGGGTACACGGATTATCAGAATGAGGAAATCCGAATCTTGACTCAGTTCGAATGCTGGAGTTATCATGATCCAGGTGCTCTATACTCCCTAAAATACTGCAATGAGGAAAATGATGACTTAGATTTTTTTTAAACAGGCTGGAAGATAAATAAAGTGTAACTGTGTTACTCAAGGCAGTTGTTCGCTTTAATGTTTCCCCGTAAAGCTATAAAGGGGAAAGTGAGAAATTGTATGAATTTATGACGTGTAGAGGGGCCAGAGTTCTCTGTTGTTTAGCTAGCAAGCTACGGTAGGTTGGGTCATCCCATAAACACTGACTTACAAATGGCAGCACCAAGATTCTACCCAATAAAAATATAACATAGGAATATAAAACATATAAAATAGGAATAAAGGCTAATGGATTTCTATCATAGTATACCGGAGGCACAGAACAAATGACAGCTAAACTATACAATATGAGACATAAAAGGTTGCGTGCATGCACGCAACTGAAATTTCTATATAACTATAAAATATTCTATATCCTGTATCTACACACGATACATACGATCATTTAAAATTCAATTCAATTTATTTATATAGCGCTTCTCGCAATGTGCATTGTTCCAAAGCAGCTTTACAGGAGCAAATAAGAAAACAGAAAAACACAGAAAGGTCAAACACAGCACAGTGCATGGTGTTTATAGACCAAGCAAGATCATTCTAATAAATAATATCTAATAAATAAATAAATGCAGTCTCCCGGTGAGCGAGCCAACATTGCCCTGCTGTGGCAAGGAACCCAAGCTCCAATGATGAATAAATAGAGAAAAAAACCTCGGGAGAAACCAGGCTCAGCCGGGAGGGCCAGATCTCCTCTGACGTGTCATAGCTGGACTCAGTGAGAAAACAGGGAGAGCCCACCAGCCGCGACCCAGGAAGCCCCTCCCGCCGAAACCGTGCAGGTCCAACCAGGTCCCATTCTGCGATCGACACCAGACAACAGAGGAACAACCAGGGAAAAATAGTAATGGCATAATGTAACTTTATTCCTCTGTTGTCCGACATCGACCACAAAACAAGACCAAACCAGACCCACACAGCCCCAACAAATGAAACCCCCCAAACCACAACCAACAAGCCCCCCCCCTACTACCCACGAACACCCACCCAGCAACCTCCAATCAAAGTCACTGAGTGCAGCTATAACTTCAAACTGCTGTCATGTGATGTAAGTTTGGCATTAAATACCAAGTATTGTAAATTTAGCATTAATGTGACAAGTAGTCCGTCTTTGCTCTTGGTTGGGGATGGAATTGCCTGAGATGATGCTACGTATGAGAAAGCTCTACCCCCTTTGGTGGATTTAGTTATTCTAGGTGTTATCAAAAGTCTGGAGTTTTGAGATCTTAGAGAGTGTGGTAGAAGCTCTGTTATGTAGGTAGGAGCTAATTAAAAGAACTTTAAAGTCAATACGATACTTAATGGGTAGCCAGTGAAGGGATGATAAAACTGGGTTATGTGATCGTATTTTCTTGACCTGGTTAGAACTCTGGCAGCTGCATTTTGAACTAACTGTAGTTTGTTTATAGATGATGCAGGACAACCACTAGTGCATTACAGTAGTCAAGTCTTGAGGTCACAAATGCATGAATAAGCTTCTCTGCTCTTGCTCTTAAGCAATCATCTGGTCTTGATGAGATATATAGCTGAGTATCATCTGCATAACAGTGGAAGCTAATTCCATGTTATCTAATAATGTTGAAGAGGGGAAGCATGTATATGGAGAATAGCAAGGGTCCTAAAACCGATCCCTGAGGTAATCCATAATTTACTTGCGTTAGATTTGACGATTCCCCATTTAAGTGGACAAATTGATATCTGTCTGATAAGTAAGATCTGAACCCATTGAGAATTTCTCAAACAAGTAACTATGCCCCCAAGTGTTGATGCCACTAGGGGGCATCGACAAACTTACAATGAAGTCGAAAGATGACTTGAAGTGATTTAAAATAAGACAAAACAAGCATTAACATAACAAAAATAAGACATTTCTTAGTTTGGTAATTGTATATTCCAACGAAATTATGAGTGGGGTGCTTTAAATATTGTGGACAATGAGGAGGGGGCCTTCATATCAAAATGGTTCAGATCCTCTGATCAGGTGAGTTAATCAACTGACCAAACCAACACAAAAGACAGAATACATCATCAATTGATAAAAGGAAAAGAATTACCTAGTACAGAAATATAAAATTCGAAAAATATTAAGCTTGTACCTGATCAACAAGGACTTTTTAGACATCCAGTCAACTTCCCCTAAACTGGGAAAACTTGGAGAAGCTTACTACGCCATCCTGTGGCTGCTCAATCTGAACTCCGAGACAACGCACTTGTAAATTGCATATTGAAACGTGGATGTGCTCAGTATCAAATGAAAAACGTAGCTTTCCAACACAACACAGTTATTAATACTGTTAACGTTACCAGTTACACCACAGTCTGTATGGGTGTACAGAATACAGAATGAGGAATACAGAACGAATAGCGACGACAAATTGAATCACATCACAGACTTAATACATACAAGGCAGTGCACACATACTGTAATAAACCCACGTGAAAGCTAAAACCCAAAACCAACAGCTGTCAAAGGTGTCTGTCTGAGTGTGTATACATTACTTGGCAACATAAAGCATCACGCACACTATGAGTTCACTTTATTTTTTTAAACTCCATAGCAATGTGTAAGTAAGAAAACAGCAATTAATAACTCAATTTCTAAAAAAGATTTGTTTACCTTCACGTGTTTTCTGTGTACACGTCGGTCCGCTGCAGAAACAGCGTATTTTAAGTGAAACACATGGCTTACTTCCTGCTTTCTCTACAGCCCATGTTTTTATTTTTACCGTAATACTCCAAATAAACAGCTCCGTATTTTTTCTTGGCAAAAGATTGATGGATTAAATTGATTTGATTAACATAAAATTTAAGTTTGTATATTTTATTCAATATATGTATTATATTATTTTCTGGTGTAGCTAAATTTGCTAATGTACAAGGCAAAATCTTTCACAATCTTACATAAAGTGCTTTAGTGATGTCCGCTGCTAAAACAGCCAACAACATGGTGCTGAATTATTACAGTATTTATAATACATTATATTTACTTGTAAATGTTATGATTATGTGATACATTACATAGGATACACTTTGTTTGCTGTGCAATTACATCCGAAGGCAACCTTTCTGTTGTCTTTACGGTAGTATTACAGTTTTACGGTATTACAGATGTATTACTGGTATTACGGTAAATAGCTGAAGGTCCGCCTTCAGAGAGTCTCGCTCACCACCGTGTGTGATATCGGCGCTAAACCGAACAGCATCGTCTTCATCATCATCAAAGCTCAAATGAAGAAGTATGGCTGCACACGACAAATACATCCGAACCATTTAACCACAGCCATGGTTAAAACGTTTCCACGCGGACGGGACACTTTTTAACCATGAGAATTCATTGCAAAATCGTGGCGATCGCGATTTGCTTCGGAGTTTTCTTACTTTTGTACTTTTTCGGGGGCAATGCTGCGGACGAGCCGCCGTTGATAGAAGTTGCGAAAGAAAAAGACTTCCCATCCTCGCGCGATAGCCATGACATTTCACCGATGAAAGAAGCGAAACAAACCCACGAAGCGCCGCAAATACCACCGAAACTAATCCGCAAAGCTGACCGCAAAGAGCCGAAGTTAAGCGGCAGAGGGAGGAATGTCATCGCCAAGGCTCGGTAGGAAATTCTTGAATTGCATTTGTGCTCAACAACCAGTTTAACACGAGCAAGCAAACAGAATGTATAGCTATTTGTGTTTTAACTGTGTCTTTTGTGAATACTAAATATAATGCACGTGTTATAATAAGTATGCATCTATTAAATATAATGCTTGCAATGAAAAACAATGTATGAACTGAACGCATTATTTTTCCTTATTCCTTTACGTATAACTTAAACAAGGCACCAGTTTAGTTTTCAAGGGCATTTATGATCTTAGTGTGATATGCATTCCTGCTACATGCAAATGTATATCTTAATATCTATAACGCTGACTTATTGTTTGACATAAGCACAGTCTGCCCAACAAGATTTTCCTGCCAATATCTGCTGTCAGTCACAATGACAGATTTGGCAGAAATGTCTTATTGTTGTTCTCCACGGATTGAGTAACTCATTGTGCAATCTTAGGTTTCTATATGCAAAATAAAAAAACAAAAAGGTTTGACATGCAGAGCATGTGCATTATTACATTGCAGATTTAATGTGTTTAAAATCTGAGTTTTCTCCCTGTTAAGACTGTGACCGTCTGCTTGCATCTCAGCCACGATTACCACAATTGCATTTTCATTATTGCATTATTAGAAAGGTCACCTTGAATACAATTGCCTTATTCCCAAAGGATCGCATACGCTTAAACAACAGAGGACAAAATCAATAATGTGTTGTTCTGAGTGAATGCACACGGTCCCTTGTGACTCTACAGATGGAGTAGTTTATTCATCAAGATGATCTGCCTTTTTTAAGGACATAATTAAAAGAAACCGTCTAATTGATCCTTAGGCCTTTGTTTTGATAGCGGGAAATCCCTTGTCGACTTTGATGTACCAAAAAAATCTTAATCTAGCCTAAAATGATCTTAAACCTAAACATCTTAAAGGCCAGCAAAATCAGATAAGACCAGCTTAGGCTGGTTTAAACATGCAGTAGGGATTGGGAAGGTGGGTGAAATAGGTTGAGCCATTTTGTGGTGCTGTTTGAAAATCAATAACGATAATGAGTTGCATGAGTTGACTATTCATTGCTTGCTTTCTATCAGCAGGGACGTTATCGCTGTTTCGACAGCTTCACACAAAATGGCGCTAATTGAGACTGTGAGATATCTCAACACTTTGACCCTCCTGGTGGGTTTCCAGCAGCGATCTGTCTTGATGTCCACACCCCTGTTACTGCTCTCTGCTGATAAACCCACAACGCAATGGGCCAATGCAACCACAGGCTAATTAGTTAAACAGACCCATTGCACAAACAGGAGGGTGTGATTTGGAAAATGGCTCTGTGCATTTAATTTCTGGCTCCCTGTGTGTCTCCGCAGAGGAAAGGGGAGCGGCGAAGCGGTCTCCCTCCGTACGACCTTTTGTTTTACTCTTCCACACAAGTTTTTCCTCTTTTAGGCGCATCCTCCAGACGTGCTTCCTGCAAAACAGACAAACGTGTCTCTTATGATGCATCACGTCTTGCTCGGGCAGCAGGGTCTGTTTTGTTGCACTAACCAACACAAACGTTAGAGACATTTCGAAGTTCCAGGTTTACAACAAACGTAGTGCAGTGTATGTATGCAGTGTAACGTAGTGTATTGTTGTTAATGTGTTTCTTAATTGTTATTTGGGTTGAAATATTACTTTGTCATTTCAGCAGGTGTTTTGGTCAGATGAACATCTATTATTATATGTTATGAATGTAATTCCTGATGGGAGATTTTTTTTGTTCATATGTAAACATTCACATTCTTGATCAGTTGCACATATTGTGTTTACGGTCAAGTGTCTGAAATTTAGTGGCATCTAGAGGCGAGGTTGCGAATTGCAACCAACGGCTCACTCCACCCCTCCCTTTCGAAGCACTACGGTGGCTGACACAGAACTAATATGTGGGCACGTTTTCGCTTCTTTGCCAAAGGAGATGACGTATTTACGAAACACGCTCTGTAGAGCGGTTTGTCCGTTTGGGGCTACTGTAGACAACATGGCGAATTCCATGTAAGGGGACCCGCGGTAGATATTTCTATGTAGATAGAAATTCTAAGGTAATAAAAACATAATGCTTCATTATGAAGACATAGTTATGTATATTATATCCTCTGAAGACATAGTTATGTATATTATATTGCATTTCTGACAATAGATCCTCCAAAAAATTACACATTGGACCTTTAAAGTTATTGTGTTTATCGGCTTTATGCGGTCATGACAGGAGATGAAATATTGTGACTTTGTGCAATTTCAGCAAGTGATTTTATCACACTAGTCTTTTACTTTCAAATGAGATATTTTTTATTTTATCATTTAACCCTCTGCAATGCCTTGCTCCGTAGTCTTTCATCAAATTTATGAAGTATTTACTGCAAAGAGATGTGTTTGTGCTATATTTAGATAGCATGCATTACGGGTTTGATCCCAGCAAATGCATAAAAAATGGTACAACTTTGCACTGTACCTAAGTGTCCAAATACATGTAACTCAAGCTCAATTGCAACACATATCTTTGCAAGAGATTCTAAAACACCACTGCAGTTCTTCCAACAGGAGGAAGAAGTGTCTCCTAAGTGTCATTCATTTGTAATGCAGCTGTAACTAGAGGCACCTGACGCATAGCAGTTGCATTATATAAAGCCATAAACATGTCGCGGAGGGAAGAATAAGAACCTTTTCTTTGTCTCGCTCGCATTTTTTTCCTCTATTCTCTCGCAGTTTCTGCACGTAAAGCAGAACATCTCTTCATTGTCTCCTGTGCTTCCCGATGAGTTGACTGCCAGTCTGCAGTCTTATCAGCTCGGAGCTGTGGAACTAACTGTTCGCTGCAAGCTTTGATAGTCAAATATGAACCCAGAAAGCTGGCTGTGCCAGACCTTCTGAAGTGGGAGAATGTGGTAATAATTTGGCCGTGAAGCATGAGGTGCATAGCTTAAAGAAAAAAGCTGGCTGAATTCCATACACGCAGCCTTGAGGGCCGGGCTTGAATCATCCAGTGTATTTCATTTTGATTTATGCATTTGTTGGATGTGTTATTGATGGATTGTGTTCTCCTGTTGTATTTCTAAAGACACTGGTCCACCTGGATTAACAGCTTGTTGTAATATGATGGTTTGGAAGTAATGTAATTAACATGAAAAACAGTAGTTTGTTTAGCGTTTAGTGTCTTTCACAGTGGTTTGCATTATACTGTATATACTGAAGTTTGGACGTTTTTAGCTACATGTTTTCAAATAGGTGAGTTCGAAGGAATAGTGAAGGAAAAGCAGCCAAGCATAAATGGAAACCCCTTTAGTATTGTTATGGGCGGATACGTTGTGAATTTGGCTTAGAAGAGGCCAAAGACACAGAGCAGTAATTCACAGAAAATGTGTCTTTGAAAAATCTAAAAAATAAATGTTTTGATTTTTGTCACTACATACTTTGAATACTAAACATAAGTAAAAAACATAAACTAACAACGAGTAGTATATCTTCAATCTTTATTCATCTTAGTTCATGTTATTTTTGGCATTTACTTATATTTTTTATATTTTTACTTATATTGGCATTAACATTAACGTTGATTAATAAATGCTGAAAACGAACTCATTTTTAGTTTGTTAGTTAATGCATTTACTAGTATTAACGAATACAACCCTATTTTAAAGTGTTACCTTATTTTGTAATGATACATAGTTTTAATAACATAATGTATAATAAGAAAGTCTAGTTTCATAAATGTTTTTTTTATTATACATACAAAAAACATTAGAAGTAAACATATCTGTAATCGTTTTTGTTTTGTTTCTCACCAACTTATTTCCTGCTTTTATGGTCATTCTGAGGTGCTTTTAGGTGTTTTTTAAAAAAAAATGTAGTCTCCATTTATTTTAATTGTATAGTATTTTCCAGTGTAATTATTTCATTTGGGTAAATTAATACTAGTGACTGTATATTAATTTTGGGTGTTGTACTGTACATACAGAATTGCAGATAAAGATTTTTCTCTTAACCAGTGCTGTAGGCAGTTTTTGGTTACCTTTTAAATTGGATGTAGTCGTGCAGTCCATTTGATTTTGTCAAATTTGTTCAAGTTTAATTTTATTGCTTAACAAAGAACTGCAATTGTCTGTAAAACTGTTACCGGGAACTGAACTTCAATATTTCATTTAGCTTTTATCTAGATTAAATCTTTCCAGATGTGTCAACTCATACTGCAAGAGTTTTTCAAGCACAGAACATTTTGTTTTGATTAATAAAAAGGTACTGACGTTAGCAGGGTATAATTTCATCATGTTTGATATTATTCCGAGCGACCCATCCATGCAGTTCTTGTTACCTAATTGGCTGTGGTGTAAACAAGAGAAGCATTTTCCACAGTAAACCGCAGCCTTCAAAATGCACTCTTTTGACCTCTGATACCAGACATCTAATATCTAAAAAACCCGAGATCCGACAATGAACTGTCAGTGTTAAGATATTCCTGATTCCCCGCTGTCAAAACCCTCTTGTTTTTCAGATTCTTCATTTCTCTCCCTATCAAGGTCTATGTTTGATTTTAAAGTGGGATTTGGAGTGTTTGCCTGTCCTTGGCTTAATGGAAGCTCTTTGATGTCTGTCTAAAAGGCTGCGTGCCTCTCTTGCAGTGTGATTTTGATTCTTCTAACAAAGCCTCAGATAAATGGAGGACTTTTTTTCTCCAAAGGATGTCTCCGGTAGAGCTTGGAGTGTTAGGGAGCTCAGCTTTACTTCCCCGGAGTGATGGAGATGGAATCACAAAGACAAACACCAGACCAATAATAATTATGCTAAAAGCTTGAGACAAGAAAACACGTATTTAATGAAAACAATAGGTCGCCCGGGTCATGGCGAAAAGGATTTCTACCTGTGTACACACATCTGCTGCTATCTCCGGCTGTTGTCTTTGAGCAGATGGATTCAATATGGCACAAGAAAGTCTAAAAAAAGAAATGTGGTGGATTCTGAGCCGGATATCTTTACTTAACTGAACATCTTAAAGAAATAGTTCTCCCTAATATAAAAAGAACCAAACTCGTACCAAACTCATATAACTTTCTATCATGAGATACAAAACAAGACAAAAAAGGACTGCAACCAATGTTAAACCTGGCATAAAGTGTCTTTAAATGTGCATGGGTGTAAGTTTAAGATTTATCCTGATTTACTTACCTATTTATGTTTTAAAGATGCAGAAAAGAAAAGAACTGGTTTGAATTTGAATAACTGGTACGGCCTGAACGATGGCATCGCTGTTATCTTACTCAGTATTCTGTTTACCCTCATGTTCATGTCAAACCTTTTTAATTACATTTGTCCTGATGCAGCATACGAAATATTTCAAGAGCGTGTTGTTACACGGTTTACCGCAGCTGATTCGTGACAGATGTTTTTGTTGTTGATGTCACGGTTCAGATGGATTTCACATCATCTCTTTTTACCTCCAGGCAGAAAAGTGAAGTGGGGCGCCCTGGGCCAAAGGTCACCCGACCGGAGGATGTAATGCACCTGGCAGTGGTGGCTTGTGGGAACCGTCTGGATGAAACGCTTACCATGGTCAAGTCGGCGCTGCTCTTCAGCATAAAGAAGATCAAATTTCACATCTTTGCAGAGGAGGACCTAGCTGAACAGTTTCAAAATGGGGTAAGAGGGGATCCCAAGATTTTGTTACCTTTACTGCAGTTTTTGTTAATAGTAATGTTAATGTTTGTTTTTAGAGTATTCCTGTGTAGGTGTATTTTTAGCCATTTTATCTGTTCGCCGTTTTACCTCCGTATTTTTTCAATTCATAAAAAAAGCTTTTTAGTATTTACAGTATTTTCACCGCAGCCTTAAATGCCTTTTTTTAATGTAATATCGACGGTTTCAAAGCAACAACATAAAGAAACGTTACTGTGCATGCGCGTGTTTGTGGACTGCCCTTAACTTCCGGTACACATTCGCAAATAATAGTGCCTTTAGATTATTTCTGATAACAAGCAAAAGAAACTGAGAAGATCCGTTACTTGACTAAACATGTCTCACCAATATTTTGAATTTAGATTGCAATACCAATACGCATACACACGTAAGACTTAGTTTGACTTACCGCGTGCACTTCATATCCGGCATCTTTTAGCATTGGGACCGTGCCATCTATCAGTTTCAAACGATCTCCAAATCCAGCGTTATATCCACCGTTTATATAACATCCATCACTGAAATGCTGTGAACAAACAAACACACCTCAACTTCTCTCACTATCGCAAGAGTTACGAGCGGCAGCTGCACGCCCACAGCGCAGCCAATCTTGACGCAGTGCAGCCAATCTTGATAAGCGGGTCTTCCTATCGCTTGTCGGTTGGCGCGTGGGCGTGCTATTTCTTTCGCCTTGCCATGGGTGTGCTTTTCCGGGAGAATTGCCCAATAAAAGGAATAGTTTTTTACATGTAAACAGGGATCCAGACTTAAAAAAAACCTTCTGAAACAAGTTGGAGTGCATCAAGCACAGAAATAATATGTCATACATCCAACTGATTTTTTAACCATGTTAAGCATGAGAAGCCAGCAAGTTTAACAGTGTAAAGAAGACAAAATGCATGAAATAGCATGTTACCCGATCTTTAAATGCGACAAAACTACAGGAACCATTTAACAAGTTGTTTATTTAATAAAATTAACACTCAAAACATTTTTACAAATCGTTTATTTAATACAATTATTATACTATAAAACAATATTATTAACATAAATTAAATGTATATAGTAGTTAAATTATTAGACACTAGCTAGACCGACAAACAAACACAGACCGGAAGTTAACTGCAGTCCAGGCGTGCAAATCTGATGAAACCGTCTATATTACAATACAGTTTGCAGCCTTGCAGTTAGATTTTTCCCTACAAACCTGTTTGAAACTATTATATGTTTAAAAACATAAAGATCAAAAACTATTTAAAACATTTGATCTTTATTTTGCCTTTAGGCCTGCACATGTAAATAGCTGTGCATAAGGAAACTTAGATGAATATCATTGAAGAATATTGTATAAGAAATGCACTGTCATGTTTGTTATTCAAATTATTTCCTCAAGATAATTTCACTTCTTTCAACACAACTTGTTTAGGTACCAGCTGGAAATGCTAAATTATTATGACCCCAATTTAATATGTCAGCCACTGACTTTCCAAGAATAACACAGTGTCTTTACTTGTGATTTGAGACATGTTTCTAAATCCTCCTCGCAATCTTCCCTTGGATTGGACAAACATATAACCAAGCCAATAATGCCTCGACCAATATTGCAAAATATTTCAGGCTAATTTTAAGGACAAGGACAGGTTTCTTCATGCTTTGGTTCTCACAGCTGACACCTGTAGGCAAGAGATAAATACGTGTTTGGATGCGAATGGGTAATTTGCTGTTTAGCAAAGTGTGACAGTCTTGACGTTGACTGATTCATTCAATTTCCTCTCACAGTTCAGCCAGTGGCCTCAGACGGCGTCCTCAAAATTTCAGTACAGCATATATCCAATAACGTTCTCCGTGGGGAACGCGGAGGAATGGAAAAAACTCTTCAAGCCATGTGCCGCCCAGCGGTTATTTCTTCCTGTAAGCCCCTATTGCATATTGCATATTGTTTTTCTTTTTCTTTGTTTTTCTTCATTTCTTTGTTTTTCTTCCTTCCTTTTCAGTAAATTTCAGTATATTTGAAGAGTTTGGTTCCAAAATGAGAACTCCGTTTTTATAATTTTTTTATTGTGCATTCCAATTCATATCAATCAAACTGCAGTCGGTTCGTTTTGATTTAAGCCATAATAACTCCAAAAAAAATACAGCTAACTAACACAAGAAAACACAATAAAAACATAACATAATAAAAAAATATATATTTTTAAATGGAGTCATCTTATTTTGGAACCAAACTCTTCATTTATACCCTTTCAGTATATTTCTGTCTCACCAAGGTGTCTGTACTGACTAACCCAACATTTCCCTGGATATCAGGTTATTCTGAAGGACGTAGACTCCCTGTTGTACGTGGATACTGACGTTCTCTTCCTCCGTCCTATGGATGACATCTGGAAGTTTCTGAAGGATTTTAACAGCTCTCAACTAGCTGCAATGGCGCCTGAGCATGAGATTCCTAAAATCGGCTGGTATAGTCGCTTTGCAAGACATCCCTTCTATGGAGTGACAGGGGTCAATTCAGGGGTCATGCTAATGAACCTCACACGGATTCGTAGCACACTGTTCAGGGTAAGTTTTGTTTCATCTAAAATGCATTAAATCTAAAATGGCATCTTACGATGCGATAAAACTGCATTTTCTACCACTGTAATGAACATACTTGTCAATATATTTGTTTTTATTATGTATATACTGTGTGTATATATATATATATATATATATATATGTCCTTGCCAAACATGACAAAATACTGTTAGGTGATAAACCCTATCTCTTTCATTCAACCAACTTCGCGAGAAATTTTATGGCCGTACACTGGTCCGCCCCCAGTGAAATCTTATTGGTCCAAAATCCGCCTTATAAACTAGGGATGCACCGAATGTTCGGCAACCGAAAATATTCTGCCAAAAATAGCCAAAAAAAGCATGTTCGGCCGAATAAGTGAAATGGCCAAATAATTTTTACCGAACATGACGTGTATGATCAAGCAGCAACCAGCGCAGAGAGATAGCGAGAGAGAAACGTGCGCTCTTTATTAATGCAGCAAATGTGTTGGCAGTGTGTGGAGCATTTTTAAGTGTCAGAGAAAGACACAGCACGGAACTTGCTGTGCCGGAGTGAATTTCTGATTGAAAGCGTCTTTACCGGTCGGTAACTTGTGTACTTCAGACTAGAGCGGCCGGTCTGACAGTAGCCCCGTCGCTCGCGACATCCTTTAACATCATACAGTCGTCACGTGCACACAGTTCCCTGTACTAAACAACTTGTCAAAGTAAGTTCTGTGCATCCCGGCCACGAGTGCACCTTCTGAGAGAACAGTCAGCTTTTGTGGGCGGAGTTTGGAGGAGAGACATTAACTGAAATGGTTGTCAGTCAGAATTGCCTGCATGGATGTTTTTTTCTTTAAATCATTTTGCAGTGTAGCCTATAATAATCCAACAGTTTTCGTTCATTCATATTTTTAGCTTATAATGTTGAATGACACTTTTTAATGAAGTGTTTTGTTGTAGGGGTACAGAGTACAGTACATTCTTTCAGCAGTCAGTTATAGGCCTAATATAGGCTATTCAAGAAGGGATAGGGCTCACATTTTTGTTTTAATTTAGCCTACTTGTTTTGCTCAATTTTATTTTAAGTTATATTGTATTATATTGAAAACCAAGACAAAATATAAAAAGCACATTTTGACCATTCAGTTTATGCGTGAAAAAATTGGCTAAATAAATAGAAGAAATGCGAAAATCCTTGTTCGTTGTTCGGTATTCGGTAGTGTTGGGCGATATTCTCTATAGTCAGATCGTTCTATCGCCAGCCTGTGGATTGCCGATACACGCTAGTATCGAGGGGTGATTTGCACATGTATCTACAACAAGCTGGATTTGTAGAAAAAATCAGAAACTTACGTGGCTAGAAAATGCACGTGTGTACTGTAATTAGCATTCTTTTAGAGTTTAAGTTCAGTGCAGCTGGCAACATTGTTACTTCCCACCGCAACCTGTTAAACGAAAACTCAAAGCCCGCACATTACAAACTATCTCTGGCATGAGGAAAAGCCAGAGCTGCGTGCATTACAAGCTCTCTTGCATGAAGAAATGCACAATGCGCGTTTGTAATATTCATTTGGAACATATATAGCTATCGTCAATATGTCTGAGTATCGTCGATAGACGACAGTATCGTCAATCGGAACAACCCTAGTATTCGGCCAAGTGTTTTATTTTTATTCGGCTTCAGCCAAGAATTTTCATTTCGGTGCATCCCTATTATAAACCATAAAAGGAAAACACTTCATACTATATATTTTAGTTGTGTTTTTTAAGTGTCATTTTTTTGTAATCGCTTATTACTAGTCGTGTTTTCCTTTACAATTTATTTCTCTTGGCAGTCTTTTTTCACATTCCAACCCTGTTAACCTCAGGCTGTTTTTAGCCGGGAGCAATGGAAGCGCATCGATCTCCATCCACCGCGAGAGTGGCTGACAGCGGTCTGGATTAGCATATTTGTGTTACTTATCTCAGAACTGTAATTTTTAACCAAAGCACATTTTTAAGGCTGTCTGGGGGGGGGGATTTTTGCTTGTGAAAGAAAGCTCAATTTCCATATCAACAGCTGTCTGAAGAGTGGCTGCCAGGCTCAGTGTTGAGGAAAATAACCTGCCACTATTGATTTTACAGAACACCATGATTGCCAGCGGCCTGTCATGGGAAAATCTGCTTCACCCTCTCTATCAGAAATACAAGAACCACATCACGTGGGGGGATCAAGACCTCCTCAACATCATCTTCCACTATAATCCAGGTACATATGTGTTTGTTTATACAAAACTCCTATGTTTTTTTCACGTGTACTATGGTAATACCATAGTATTTCTTTTAAATAAGTGGGAAGGACATCAACATGACCATGGTGTTTTTAAATGTCCCTAAAGATGTCCAAAACTATATATTTTCTGGGGTGTCCACAAATGACATGTTTGTTGAGAAACAGCTGAACAAAGCTCAGGGGAATAGAATAGAAGGAGAGAGATATTATGAAAAGTTGATCTGTTTTTAAAGGTCCAGTCAGTGAAATCTAGCGGCAAGGTTGCGAATCGTAACACAACGACGGCTGACAGAACATGGCGAATTACATGCAAGGGGACCCGCGGTGTATGTAGATAGAAATAGCTCATTCTAAGGTAATAAAAACATAACGCTTCATTGTGTAAGCTCTTTATACACCTCTGAAGGCATAACTATGTATATTATATTGCATTTCTATGAATAGGTCGTCCCAAATATTACATACTGGACCTTTAAATTGACACATCTGTCATGAAAACTCACCATTTTTAAAGCAGAACAAGTCACAGTGCAAGAATCAAAGACGTTTGTCTATTTTTGGTCATAGAATCAGAAGGGCTGTTTGACTCCTACATTTTTGGAATTCGATTCCGGCATTGAAAGAATCGATTCCAAGAATAATTTCCTAGCTGTAGTTTCCGATTCCAGATTTTAATTGATTAAAAATCAACACATTTTAATGCAGTACAATTATCCAAGCTTTTACTTTTTACACTTAATTATTCTTTATTGTTTCTACAGTATAACAAAGTCCTTAATCAAATATGTTGATCTTGTTCTTCAATTCCAATGTTTTTCTGTTTGCACTCTTCCCAGAAAAGGACCTTGTATGACATGGGAAAGTTTTACAGCTCTATCTCTTTCCTCATCTTCCCGGAAGTTGCCGTTTTTTATTCTGTTCATGTAGATAAACGCTCTTGTTGACCTGAACAGGTGTGACAGAAGTGACAGCTGCAGTTATTATGTGTTATATTAGCGAGACTTGGCAAGCGTGGTGTTTGTCTCGCAACTGTAATGGAATTCATCCAGTACGCTCACACAAACCACAAGCGTCAAACATAATAAAGACAATGTATCACATACGTCCACACAAAATTGAATTTGACCACCTCCCTAAAATAACTGACTGTTCAGTACAGGTATGCACTGATATTTTTGGAAAAACGTGTTTGAGCGTATGCATAATAACCCCTTGCCTATATTAAGTGCATCTTAATTAAAGCATTACATTTTATTGTGTGTGCAGAGTGTCTATATATATTTCCCTGCCAGTGGAACTACAGGCCAGACCACTGCATGTATGGAAGCAACTGCAAAGCTGCAGAAGAAGAAGGGGTGTCCATCCTTCATGGTAACCGTGGAGTTTACCATGACGACAAGCAGCCCGCCTTCAAGGTGGTGTATGATGCTATACATGAAGTAAGTTGCTCTGTCTCTGTTCTGTCTTATTTGATAGAGTTAATTGGAAGACAACTGTCGCATAGTCGCATAAACTAATTATGAGATTAGGGTCATCAAATTAGTCAGACAAAAAATTTGAAAAACTGCTAATGTGTATTTATTGATATAAAATATAGATTATACTATAGACGGTAGGGCTGGGCGATATTGACCAAAATTCATAGCGCTGTATTTTTTTGATGAAAGGCGATATCCGTATATTGATATTTTCTACAAAGTGGAATAAATGTTTACTAACAAGTCAAAGCCTCATGTGAGATGTCACAATCACCTTTATTAAAATGGCTTGTGAAAAGAAATTCAATGACAGGGTTTTTTTCCCTATTTGAAAACATACAGCTGCACACCACTCGTTTAAAACATGTAAATTGTAAACAAAAATTATAAAAACTTTTTTTTCCGTAAGGTAAAAAAGAAGCCTGAAACGTAGTCTCGCGTAGCCAGACATTATCACCGCGTTCTTTGACCAAGGGCCCAAGAGGCGCATGTCAGACACCACAGAGCCGCTTCAAGTCGAACACACCCCATATCGATATTAGCGATATTGTCTAATCCTGCATCGCGTTGAAAAAATATATTGATATATCGCCCAGCCCTAATAGATGGTTTCAGCGGCAACAACATGAACAAATGTTATGCGGTCCAAACTTAACTTCCAGTAGACCTAGATCTAATTATTAGTGTTGTCAAACAATTAATTGCATCCAGAATAAAAGTTTGTTTACATAATATGTTTGTGTGCTGTGCATAGTAATTTTGTATTTATAAACACAAAAACATACACATATATGTATATATATTTAGGACATATTTATATTTAGCAGTAATTGAGATTATATATACACATTTTTATATTTTACATTGTTCTTAAATACACTCACCTAAAGGATTATTAGGAACACCATACTAATACGGTGTTTGACCCCCTTTCGCCTTCAGAACTGCCTTAATTCTACGTGGCATTGATTCAACAAGGTGCTGAAAGCATTCTTTAGAAATGTTGGCCCATATTGATAGGATAGCATCTTGCAGTTGATGGAGATTTGTGGGATGCACATCCAGGGCACGAAGCTCCCGTTCCACCACATCCCAAAGATGTTCTATCGGGTTGAGATCTGGTGACTGTGGGGGCCATTCTAGTACAGTGAACTCATTGTCATGTTCAAGAAACCAATTTGAAATGATTCGAGCTTTGTGACATGGTGCATTATCCTGCTGGAAGTAGCCATTAGAGGATGGGTACATGGTGGTCATAAAGGGATGGACATGGTCAGAAACAATGCTCAGGTAGGCCGTGGCATTTAAACGATGCCCAATTGGCACTAAGGGGCCTAAAGTGTGCCAAGAAAACATCCCCCACACCATTACACCACCACCACCAGCCTGCACAGTGGTAACAAGGCATGATGGATCCATGTTCTCATTCTGTTTACGCCAAATTCTGACTCTACCATTTGAATGTCTCAACAGAAATCGAGACTCATCAGACCAGGCAACATTTTTCCAGTCTTCAACTGTCCAATTTTGGTGAGCTCGTGCAAATTGTAGCCTCTTTTTCCTATTTGTAGTGGAGATGAGTGGTACCCGGTGGGGTCTTCTGCTGTTGTAGCCCATCTGCCTCAAGGTTGTGCGTGTTGTGGCTTCACAAATGCTTTGCTGCATACCTCGGTTGTAACGAGTGGTTATTTCAGTCAAAGTTGCTCTTCTATCAGCTTGAATCAGTCGGCCCATTCTCCTCTGACCTCTAGCATCAACAAGGCATTTTCGCCCACAGGACTGCCGCATACTGGATGTTTTTCCCTTTTCACACCATTCTTTGTAAACCCTAGAAATGGTTGTGCGTGAAAATCCCAGTAACTGAGCAGATTGTGAAATACTCAGACCGGCCCGTCTGGCACCAACAACCATGCCACGCTCAAAATTGCTTAAATCACCTTTCTTTCCCATTCTGACATTCAGTTTGGAGTTCAGGAGATTGTCTTGACCAGGACCACACCCCTAAATGCATTGAAGCAACTGCCATGTGATTGGTTGATTAGATAATTGCATTAATGAGAAATTGAACAGGTGTTCCTAATAATCCTTTAGGTGAGTGTATATGAATGTGTTTATAAATACAAAATTAATATGCACAGTACACAGACATACTTTATATAATGTAAACACAAGCTTTTATTTTGTATGCTATTAATCGTTTTATATACAATAAAGTATTATAGATTAATATTAATATAAATTAAATATAAAATAAATTGTTGTTACTAGCCACACCGATAACCAAACGCAGAACGGAAGCGCGTCCCTCCGATGAAACCGTCTACAGATTTCATTTGCAATATGAGAAATAGTTAAATAAATAAATACTGATATCCTTTTATTGATACTACATTTTATAAAATGTACAAACTATCAGAATTTTTTGGTTATATTTTCACAGAATGTTCTTTACATTATGCAGAAGGGTATTACTGTATGTAGAAAACACTAAAACACAAGAATAACTTCAGCTGGGTTTTCACAGACTGTATTACAAATAGTGTTTATATCTTACATCTTTGTCATGAATTAATATGTCAACATGCTCTTTGGCACTATAAAGAAAAATCCAATTTGTTTGCCTTTGCTTTGCCAGAGCACTGTGCTCAGAAAGCTAAATTGAGGGTTTTGTAGCACATCAGAATAAACAGAGGCGCTGCATTGTGCATTCACAATGCAGTCTCCTTGAAGATCTCCTTGAAGGCTACTACCAGGAAACAGTCTCCTCAAGAGGAAACCTTTTGTCTTCTAAAATCACATGGCACCATCTGCTGCGCTGAATTTATTCAGATATGAGATAAGAGCCATGTGCCTCCACAGTTATGCCAGTGCAGTCGCTTAAACACTAATGTGTTTTTCTTTTCTTTTTCCAGTATCCTTTTGAGGAGAATCTGTTCCAGTCTTTGTTTTACCCTCTTCAAACCAAGTTCCTAGATACAGTTAACACCCTTTGTGGAAGGATTCCACAAGTCTTCCTCAAACAGATAGAGAAGACCATGAGAGCCGCTTATGAGAAAAAGGTTGTCCGCCGTGTCCGACGGCCGCACCAGTAATGAATCTTGAGAGCTGTGAGTGTGGTTTCGACATCATATGGAAAATCTCTACCTGCTGCTTAGATCTAAGTGGACATTTACTGCGAGATGTGCAAGGCCAAGGGCAAGCAGCATGTGGTCCACCAGCCTCAGTCTTAAGGATCAAGAGCCAGAGGAGGATTGCAAATTTTGGATTATTTCAAGCAAATTTGGTATTAAGCAGCGTTTTGGCTCTGTTGAAAATGACTCAATGGATGGATGCAGCAAAAAATGAATTCCAACAGGTCTACATACTGTACGTTTAAAAAAACTCTGATACAGAGAAGATACCAGAGTGCATTTCTGTGGGTAACCAACCACTTAAATGCGCCATAAAATTATTTTTAGCATCCTGAAAGAATTTCACAGACTCACTGGGCTCTTAATATGGGTTAAGAGCTGTCTGGATATTTATAAACTGTTATACCAATTTTCAGCGTCTGGTTTCTTATGTCCAGCATTGTACATTTGGACTAATTGTGTTGTAGTAAACGCTGAAGTATGTAGTACTCTGTAACTCAAAATGGCTACACCAGTTTGTGCATTTTACTACATCATAAATGTAGCCACTAAAATTAATGTAGCGGGCACAAACAACCAAAGATTTCTAACATGTCAGACCTTTTTAGAGTTGGACAAGTACACAATGCTGGATGTTCACAAAGGTGATTTCTACAAAGGCCATATAGATGAACAAACAAAATCCTACTGATACTACAAGTCTATACTAAAGGACATATTCAACTTGAGGTTGAAAATATGGTAGAATGTCCCTTTATCACAACCTTTAAGTGTAGTGTACCGTAGTACACTACACTGCCATTTTATTTGCAAGTAAGAGCACATGGAAACTAGCCAAACGTTATTTTCTTTTTGATTAATGTATATTAAATAATATTTGTGTTTTGCCAGGTCTGGGTTTTCAAATATCTTGGCAATATTAAGATTTTAAGAACACCGACAAGCATTTATCTCATGAAATTTTTATTTTGCCCTGAGTTGTGTTAGAAGTTTCAACTTCATCTGCCAAAGTGGGACTAAATGAATGCCATTATTTAAAATAAGCGAGCTCCCACATTCATATGTAGCCATGTGGTCATAATGTTCCAAGTAGAAATGTTTGTACATCATGACAGTATTATATAAAGACGAACAACATTCTTTTTTAATGTGTGGTTTACAGTTAAGTGCACTTTTGTTTTTTATAAACATTGAATTGGAGGGAGAAGATAAATGAATGAAATGTTATTTTAACAGAAGCAGAACTCTGATCAGCAAGATCAGTTTGCCCATACATATCAAGAAATATTTTTTTAAAAACGGACTTTTTTCCATTTCATGTAATCTCAGCCTTTTAATATGCTGAATGTGAATCTCAAAGTATTGAAGAGCGTGCGTGTGTGAGGCGTTCTGGAGAATGTTTTTGATGTATTTGTCAGCACCATGTGCTTAATCTTTATATGTGTGACCGGTTTCCATCGTCTTGTCATTGGTCTGGGATCAGTGATGAGATTTTTTAACTGGAAACTGAAGGAGATTGTATTATGCATCTCATGTTATCTTTGTTTGAAGAAATGCACCAGCGATATTCATTTTATCCAATATGCTTTTCTGTCTTTTTGAATGTCTTTTAATATTGTAATTTTATACGGAAGTGCGCATGTCAAAATGTAATAAATGAGAATGCATTTAATATTAGCCTAATTGTTTTCGTTGGAATGTTAATCTTCCCTTTACCATTGATTCTGTAATAGGCGTGTATTTGAGAAGTTAATTTAGGCTATAACATCTATCTAAAAGGTGCTGTAAGTGTTTGAACATTAATTGTCATAAGAGTTTCAGTGTTTTATTTAGTGTTTGTATGTCTTAATAACCTTAATACAAACAACTCAAATTATTACATTTTTATCATGTTTGACCAAATGTACTAAATATTTAAATAATATATAATTTACTTAAAGGTACATTAACTACTGAATCTTTAAAATGTTCAGGCCTAGTTTTCTAATGACATTAACTGTGGTAACAAACAAATAATATCACAATTAATGCGATGGGACAGAATAAGATTTTTAGATTCTGCCATTCTATGTTTATGTGGTCCATGTTTTGACTTTATTTTTTATTAATTTTTTTAGATATATTGATTCCTTTGTACCCGCGTTTTGTAGTGAAACCACAGTAACCACACAATGGTTAAACTGTAGTAACTGTATTTTGGTAGACCACCGCAGTAAACCAAACAAAAACCCTAAGCACTTTGCAGAATCAAATTCATCACACAACGATGACTGTTTATTTATAAATAAGCCAATCATTCTAGTCAAAGTAACGCCAAAAATTGACGAGGTTATTCATTTGTGGAATCAAACCAAGTGAGCTGTTTTTTTTGGCAATAACTGCTCTCTGCATCCATCCAAATGTGAACCAGACACAGCATTGCGCTCAACAGCAAAGCGCACTGGAAGAGCGGCAGCCGGAAGTGACGCGATCGCTGCCGCCATATTGAAATGTTCCCCTTTCCTCTTGTTCACTGAGCCCAACAGCAGCCATCAGCTCCCTGAGCCCAACAGCAGCCATCAGCTCTCGCTTTCCAGCAAGAGATAGTGACAACAGCAGAGACATGGAGATAGACACTCTTCTGGAAGCCCTTAAAGGTGAACATCTGTGCGTGTGGAATCGGGGTGTGTGAGTTCAGATAGAGGTTATATGACTATGAGCTGGATAATGTCAGTTAGCTCATGCTAGCATGTTAGCCTGTGGCTAAATGGCTTTTCCTGTTTTTTCGAAGTCTGTTGTGTGTTCAGAGTCGTGTTGAACAGATTGCAGCCTTTTATTTTAGTTTATAAGTGATTCATTTATAAATCAATACATAGCATGTATACAATGTTACTACTGAGAAAGGTGCTTAGTGGTTTTGTGTGATGTACTGTAGTTTTTAAAAGTGCACAGTTTATCCAAACACCTGTTTGTTCAAAACTTGTCAATTATTTTAAAACAAAGCTTTAGCATGCCGTTTTTGTTCATCTTTTTGGGGGGTGTTTTCCTTTTTATTGAAGATTTGCAGTAGGCTAACATTGTAATAATGCAAGAATTGCCCACATTCCTCATCAAAGTACCGTTTATAGTTGTGGTTTGAATGATCAGAAAAGTTATGAAAGTGCAATGTGGCCAGGATTTCAAAATTTGAAATGACCTTAAGCCTAGAAACAAGGTTTTGCAGTTCATAGAAGGTGCATTGTCAGCTCTACTGTGTTTGTTTGGTTAATTATTACTCGTGGATTTTCTTTTTGTTTGTCGTTAAAAAACAAATATAATGTCAGGACTGGTTGTATTTATAGTCTAAATGTAAATACATTAACTTAATAATAATGATCTTCGTTGTTGGTCATCTTTACCTAGCTTCAGTTCTGGTTCTGCTTGTGAACATGGCTTTGTAGACTGCACTTGACAAAATCTCATTGACAAAATATTTAATCCTCTCTTATTTTTAAGTCACTTTGGATAAAATTCTGTTTAATAATAAATTGATAAATAAATGTATGTATTTTTGAGTTTGTAGATTGCATAAAAGCATAAACAAGACTCTACAAATGTGACACTTGGCAAAACAATGCATACATTGGACAAAACTAGAATTGTAAATTGTTACTTTTTGAATAGTTAATAATAGTTATGCCTCATTAATTAATACACACCTAGGGGCGATTCACATTTCGTGTCTTTTGCGCACGCATATTTGTTATTTTAACTCTGGGTTCACACTAAACGCAAATTAAGCTATTTGCGCTAGTAAATTACATACAAAGTCAATGCAAAGACTCGTATAGACGCGAACAGAATCGTTCCGCGAATGCGCATCAATCTCGTCTTCTGCGAAGGTTGAAATAATTGTTAGATTGCGTCACTCATGAGAAAATAACTAACTTTTCCCGGGAGTAATAAAGAGCGTAGGACGCGATTGTTTGCGCTTGGTGTGAACCCAGCATAAATGTATCTCGTGCCACGAGATCTCGTCACACCCCTACCAACCAGCCAACATAGACATATGCCCGGTTAACCGAAAATATCTATCACGTGATTTATGCACAACTTGTGAGTGAAGTACGGTAAAATGCTGCTGCATCCGAAAGCCAGAGGGCGCTCTCGTGCAGAAACTCCAAATGCGCACTGCAGAAGAAGACCGTAACACACGTAGTTCTAGAAAATGCCTAAGGACATGTTTTTATCACTGATCCTCAATCCTCCTCAGGTATTTCCATGATAATAAAGTATATTTATAATGATCATGTTTGACGGGTGTTGCTTTTTTAAATGCACGTTATAGGCGACTCAAACTCGCACTGCTTTTAGATAGAGCAGCATTTCCTACTGATCCCAGAGCCGTGCTTCACGGTTAAGCTACGCATCAATAAAATAATCGATACCTTGCATTATCGCAGCCAGCTCGGTTTCAGCAGGATTTAGTGGTAACTGCGGTTAACCGGGCAAGCTCAGTGAAGATGGAGACACAGATGATCAAAGCATAAATAAATGTTGTATATAAATAAATCAGACTTATTTCAAGGTATTTTCAGCACATATAATCCATATATCCGTTGTTTATACCTCCTCGTCTTTACATTTACATTTAGCAGACGCTTTTATCCAAAGCGACGTACAAAGTTGGGGAAAACAATAGAAGCAATTTGTGCAACAAAAGAACATCAATGCATAGGTGCAGTAAAAACTGGTCTCAGTCAGCCTATCGCAGTATACGAAGCGAAGATATTTTTATTTTTTGGGGGGGATAGGAAAGTAGAAGACTGTAGTAATAGGTCAGATGTTGACGGAAGAGATGTGTTTTTAGCCGATTCTTAAAGACAGCTACAGAATCCGCTGATCTTGTTGCAAGAAGTAGATCGTTCCAGAGTCGTGGAACACATCTGGAGAAAGTGCGTGAGAGTTTTCCTTTTGTGGGACGGCACCACAAGACGCCTTAATGGCTATTTGTGGCCCATGGTTGCTTAGCGACGCCAAGAGAGCGTGGAACACAATTGTTCGCGTTTGGTGTGAACCCAGCATTAATGTAGAGAAGCGGCAGGCGCGCAAATAGGGAGCGATGCGTTCGCGACGAGCAATATTTTTTAGCCGCATCAAGATGGAAATATTTAAACTTTTCAGAGTGCCGCGCGCACTGCTGGTAATTTGACTAGAGAAGGCGGCGTGGCTCGCGTTTTCCGCATGTGAATTGCCCCTAAAAGTTCTCAAACAATTATCCCTTTACAAAAGTCATGGGAAATGGGAATACTAGAATCTTTTTTCATTAAGTGTTGGCTATGGAATAAAATATTTTGTTTTCAAAAGCCGTTCCATACATTAAATATTAAAAATGATTGAATTTCTATTTTCTGCAGATTTTGACAAGAAGGGCAAGAAAGAAGTGTGTTCAGTGTTGGACCAGTTTTTGTGTCATATTGCCAAGACTGGGGAAACCCTGTAAGTATAGCCTTTGCCTCTCAAAACCTGTCAATGATTTAGCAGAGGCAGAGACCGCACTTTGCTTTATAATGCCACAGTGGTTAATATTACCACAGTGCTTTTATATTTGCCCCAAAATACCTATTTAAACCATGCATATTTAGATATTCATTCGTTTTTCCTACTGTGGCCTGCTGCATTGGATGACATTCTGTGTTTTGTCATCTCTACAGCGTGTCGTGGTCTCAGTTTAAAAGCTACTTCATATTCAAATTAGAGAAAGTAATGGTGGATTTCCGAGCGTCAGCTCCGGAGCAGAGAGAACCAGCTAACCCCAATGTGGAGTCAGTTCCTTATGAAGAAATGAAGGACAGGATCCTTAAGATTGTCAGTGGATTCAGCGGGCAAGTAACCTTATTTTTAATATGATGCTGTTCCTTGAACTCTACAAGGTAAGAAGTGAACCACAAGATTCCTTTGACAAACCCAACGTTTGTCATTAAATTTTACGTTGGTTTTTGTTCGAATGCAGATCAATGAATTTTTCTTAATTATTCATGGTCTTGTTGAAGTCTGAAACCAGGTTGTTTATGAGGTGTTTACATACACAGAATGCTGTCTATGAGCTCACTGAATGTCTGAGCAGTGAGGCAGCAAGACGGCTGTCTTTGGTTTCGTCTTAACCCTAGTTAAAAATAATCTAGGCATGTTTACAACATTGTGTTAAACCTGATAAATGATATTTAATCCTTTTCAATTATTAACTGTGCTTTTTTATAGGGCTGTCACAATTATTAAATGATCACAATTATTTGACATAATCGCAATTATTTCAGATAACCGCAATGATTGTAAATCCTTAGAAAACAAGGTTCTGCAGCATTTTACATCCACCGTCCTTGATCTGCATTCACCGTTATGTTCAAATGACATTTCTTCATCATTTGAGTTGTATCAGTTTTGTACTTTTTGTGTTTATGAGTTTTATTAAAGTGATTCCAGATTTGCTGCGTATACGCAGCAAGACGACTTTATACTCGTATCTCAGTTTTTTCTGTTTAGACAGTTTTTTTTTGGTAAGGTCATGCTATAGGGAATGCTACTAGTTATTTACAGAATTTTCACATTTCTTAATGTATCTATATTTTATTAATTGAATAAATTAATTGTAATAGGGAGCCGAGGAGATGATGTATTTTTGTATGCAAAACCCGGAAGCGAGTTAGCATTTTAGGACTTCCGGTTCCATCGCTCCAAGGGTTTTATGAATGGATTTTTGGTAAATCGCCCAAAATAAGGTCTGTGGTAAACAAAACCTCTAAATATTTCACGTTTTATTCTATGACATAAAACACACCAATTATAATCCGCTTGTGATTTTTTTAAAAGCCTTATTGTGTCTTAAAAATGGCAGTTGCTAACAAGTTGCTAAAAGCGACTACTTCCTTTGGTGGGGGACGTTAGACGTCATCGCGCAAATAAAGCTCACAAATAATGCAACATGGGCACAGATCTCTTAAAACGTAGATACGGATTTATTCACGGAGTAATTACTTACCAGGGAACACATTTTTAATCAAGTTGGAAAGAGTTGTCGGAGGCTTGGTTGTGACGTTGAAATCGAGCGACCTTAAGTGTAGTCTGTTAATAGCATTGTGTTAGATTTTTACTTCTGCTGATTGTATTTCGGCATCAAAATTAACAAATGTGGTGTTCATTTGTAAAGATTATCTTGATAGACAAAACATGTAAACATAAACTTAGTTAATCACAGAGCTTATTTTTTGCGATCTTCCAAAAGTCTTTGGGAAGAATGCATAGACTTTTGGTCGAGGGAACCAGCGCAGCGCTTACTTCCGGGTTAGCCTACAAAAATACATCGTCTCTGAGGTTCTGGATTAATCGTTATAATTGTCAACGCCTTTAAACAGACAATTAATCGCCATAATCGCTATTATTTAACAGACAATTCATCGTTAGCCAAATTTCAACATCGTGACAGCCCTACTTTTATATCAATTCATAATCATAAAAACTATTTTTGACTTGCATGTATAAAGAAGACATTTCAAATCATTGCGGTTACATTAACAAAAGTGCCATTTATCACTGTAACCCAGCTGTATATTAATGCATGTTGATATAGACTCGTAAGACCCCACCTTTGTAGCATTAGGTTTGGCATTTCTTTAGAAAATCTAGAAATCCTTTTGTCATTTTTAAGCCCTGATGAACAGTATAAGAGAGCCAGGACTATTTACCCCAGAGCAAGTGTGCCATCTCCTGGCTGTTGACTATAACAAAGCATTTTTTTTGGCTGTATGCGTCTTAAAAGGTTTGTCTTACCAGTGTCAGTGAAGTCTGTCCTGGTTGATGTGAGAGCTAATTTAGATATTTTGTTTTCTATGCAGGATTCCATTTACCATCCAGCGCTTGTGTGAGCTTCTCACAGAACCCAAGAGGAACTACACAGGAACAGAGAAATTTCTCAGAGGTGTAGAGAAGGTCAGTTTATGGTGTAGCATTCAGTCTAATGTCATCTTTACACAGCAAAGGCGGCACAGAAACCGAATCTGAAGCGGCTTAAAACCACGAAAATGAGCATCTACACAGAGCGTTAATGCGGCTCTAAAGCGGCATAAATGCATTTACACAGGAATTAAAATAATGCGAAATAATGCTGAACATAACCACAAAAACACAGAGCGTTAATGCAGCTCTAAAGCGGCATAAATGCATTTACACAGGAATTAAAATAATGCGAAATAATGCTGAACATAACCACAAAAGCACAGTTCTAAGAATATGCTGATAAAATAATATCTTAAATTAAACAATATAAACTCAAAATATATATACTGACACTAATAATAACAATGCATACTTTAGGATAAAAGCAACAATAGGCTATAAATGCAACATTTTAAATGATTTTCCTAGCTAACAAACACTCTCGGGCACCTCACCGCATATTGAAAGACGCCAAAAGTTGTTTTAAAGAGCCACAAAATCACTGTCGACCAGGTAAATGAAAAGTTCCGATGAAACAGCAAATGTTACCAGATCGTTTTCGTGTATGAAATATTGTCCTCAATGAGATGCGTCTGGAAATATAACGACAAAATCCTGAATTTCAATCCTAGCCCGACAAGAACCAAATAATTTACATACAGGCATCTGTGCACAAGCGCCACTGTCCTCACTTTACGATCTGGACTGAAGCACACTTACTTTATTATGATGCGACTGTTTTGAGGTAAACGGTAAGAAAAGCTCACACTCTCTCATCACAACACAACGTTAAGTTTGTGATTTATTAAGTGTTCGACTTCATGCGTGTGTTGCGGAGACCCATCTGCTTAAGTAACACGAGAGCTTTTCAAATAACTCTGTGACACTGCATAATGTCCGACAAACCTAATATTTGAAGCAGTTTGAGACGCACAGTAAAACATGTCTGCATGTGATCGTGTCACACGTATACCGGAAGTTTTTTTCCACGAAGGAGAGGAGCTTAAGGAGGAATTTAAACAATGTCATGAGTTCAAATAAAAAAATCTGCATGCTGGGCCTGAGTCACAAACAATCATACTCCAAACATTTTTCTAAATTAACTTTAAAAAGAAACGAAACGAAATAAATGTAATTTGCCATTAAAAACTAATCTAAACTATTTTAATGGCTGAAAACGGTCTCAAAATTTACATCCTGCATTCAAACTGTGCCACAGCCTGCCTGAGTAAACAAAAATACTCCAAACATTTTTCCTCATTGAATCATTTTATGAAGAAATGAAACTAAAAATTTGTTTGAATTATTTGAAAAACCTGTGTTGTTATTATTAGCCTAAAACAAATGTGGCTGTGTGTTTTGGGCTTCATCTTCACTCTCTCACTTTCTGCTGACATGACAATGACGTAGTTTAGAGCGGCTTTAATGCGCCTTCATTTACACTAAACCTGAGCCGCATCAGAGTCGCCTTTGATACTATGGTCTGAGGAGGGTCAGAGGCGGAATATTTTAGATCGGCTTTCGTGCGGCATTGCGTCTTTACACAGAAATTTAATCCGTCACAGAGACGCCTTAACTCGCCTGTGTAAAGATGCCATAAGTATCACAAATCTTTGTTTTTCATAAGCAGCCCATAGCTTAGTGACATCTGAGTTTTGTGCGCAAGTTGAGAGTTGGCAAGGCAGAATTTGTATTGTATTTGTAATTTTTTGTCGTCTTCAGAATGTGATGGTGGTCAGTTGCATCTATCCAGCATCAGAGTAAGTAATCAAGTGTTCAATATTCAATGCCTAAAGCTATTCTACATTAATTGGAAGACATTAGTCTGTAATTACTGTGGATGGATTAAGTGTTTTTTTCTTTTCACTAGGAAAAATGGCTGCAGTGGAGTTAACAGAATGAACGGGATCATGTTGTCTGGGAACGCATCCGCTTTCACAGAGAGGTGGGGTGTATGGTGTCTACGATGCTTATGAGTAGATGTTTAAAAACAGATGTCAAACTTGACATTCAAACTTGAAATTCTTTCTGTATTTCAGGAAAGTCAATGGTCCAGGAACACCCAGGCCATTAAACAGACAGAAACCTTCCGTGTCCAGTTCGCCAGCCACAAACGGCCTTCCGGACAGCACAGAAAACAAAGATCCAAACTCATCACAGGAACATAGCAAAACATCCAGGTACAGTTTGGTATACAGATTTGACGCCTCAATGCTTAAGTCACACTTAAGAACAGAGAATAGGCCTTTTTCACACCTCCAGGTTTTTGACTACCGCATCGTTCAACGCAGGGTAAACAATATTCCAGTTACAGCAGTACCCAAGTCTAACAAGAGTGTCTGGATTAAATGTCTTCGTATAAATAATGTAAACAAGCTTAATACCTTATTACCGCCTGTTAAAAGTTAAGATCTTTAGCTAAAAGGGGGCTCTGGTACTGCGGATTTTGTCTTAAGTTAAGGTTTGTACCGTTTACGGGACAGCAACCTGAGGCAGGTACTTGCTAATTTTTAATTACTGAACTGCATATAATAAATCCAGTGATGTTATCTCATTTTATTATTTATGTCTGTCTGGTTTGGTCCTGCAAGATATTGATCAAATAAACTAACATTACATTAAAGGCAGCTGGAAAAACTTCACCCAATCTCTCTCGTCAGACTCGCATAACATTTTCAGAAAATTACAAAAAATGTTGTCTGTTCTCGCTAGTGCTTCTGTTCTGACATTATCAAAAATATTAGAATAATGTAAAATATATAATTTCAGACGTCTTACTTGTGGGTGCATTGGATCATTGCCACGCATAATTTATTGCGTGTTTTATTATGTCTGCTCTGTGTTACTGTGATAGGGGAGTGAATAATTGTTTATGTATATGTTAAAATAAAGGAAGACCATGATTATGATTATTAGAATCTTATGTGCAGTATTGGAAGCGACCAATTAAAAGATTGGAGAAGACAATATAGCCGTTTATGGTCGCAATGTAATACTTTTTTATTTCTTAACCTTTGTTAATTTTACAGTTCGACGTTTATTGCATTTTCACAATTTAATTTTTCACATCTTACATATGGTATCATGAATGAACAAAGAATCAGAAACCTGATTTATGATATCTTATTTACTAACAAATGTTAACGAGTTACACTCTGTTAACACTACCAGTTTTTTTTTTTAATAATTTCTTATAATACAGTGACGCGTTCATGTTTGAATAACACGCGAGCTGGGGTATATAAAGACAGTACAGATAAACGTAAGTATCTTTAAATGACACAAGCGCATTTTATTACAATGGGATTTAATCTGTGGTGGAAGTTGCTTTACACTGCGGTGACGTAGATTCTTGTGAAAAAGGCCCATTGGAACTTGTCAGTTGTTGTTTACTTTATTTCAAATTAGTGTTTACTTTCATGAAAACGGTTATTAAAATGTTTTGGTCTAAAGTCTATTTTATAATCTAAATATTTAGGATGATTCTTGTTACTAACCAAAATAAAATGAAATATGTGACATTGACCATATTAACGAATTTGTACAAAACAATCTTGCTTTTATTGAAGTAAACAAAAATACATCTTTTATTAAAGACCTGAAAATAATTCTTTTTAGACTGTTTTAAAGTATAGTAACGTTTTATTGTAATGTTATCATTTTAATTGTACTTTTTTAGTCATTTTAGTTCATTTTATATCTTTACTCCTTATGAAGTTTACCTAAAAAAACATTAAACAACTTCTTAATATCCACAGCATACTGAAAGGTCTCCATAGATGAAAATGTATGTGTTCAGAACGTGCGTATCTATCCCTTGAGAACATACCCTGAACTTCAATTCATCAATACCCTGAACATCTTTGAAATTTAGGAAATACGAAAATCTGATGCATAGTGTTTGATACTGCTATACGTAATTGATAAAAAAAAAATGAAATCTCAAATTAAGAGTTTAAGATGGATTGACTCATAATTCCCATGTAACACCACTGTGCATTCGCTTGGTAACATGTATATATTTTTCTTCAGTGATGCATCATCATCAGGCATCGGTGGTACTCTCGGTAGCTCTCTTAAGAATAAACATCTAGATGATGGAGAGGAGGAGGGCATGGAGGCAGAAGAACATGAAGTAAAGAGACTCAAATTCAACCAGGAGGAAATAGAGGATGAGGATGAGCATGTGGAGGTGCACAGATCTACACCTAGCGATAGTTCCTCGGATAAATCGGAGGATGCCAACTCGCCCTCGTCCATGTCGCAGGAGGCGAACGAAGAAGACGAGGGTAATCTTTCTGCTTCAGCCAGAGGCAGTGAGGATCAAGGTAACATTATTTTAAGGGTTTTTTTGTCCATGTTTGACCCTTTAAGGCCATGTTCATACTTGACTTCTTTTTTGAAGCTGCTAGCGTCTGTTTTACATTATAATCCTATGGAAGAAACCGTGTTTTCAAAGAAGTCCTGAGCGCTTTTTTAAAGGCCAGCGTCTTTTTCTGCAGCTCAGAGCGTCTTTTGAGGTTTAAAAAAGTTCAACTTTTTCACAGGTAACCAATGACAGAGACCTGTCGTTTCCATAACAACATGCAAGGAACGTGATTGGTTGAGAAGGCTCAAGCTCGAAAGAATAAAATGGCAGCCGAAACACCTGTCGGAGTTTTGTATAAATTTAAGTTAAATTTTCAACTTTTGATTGCATTTCTAGTGAGAAATTAGTATTGTAGTTTTTAAATACGTGATTGGTTATAGCAAAGACGCTTTCTGTTTATAATTCAAATTAGGGATGCTCATATTGACCGTTTAACCGTTAACCGATAGTAAAAATTTTGACCGATCAATACTATCAGTTAAACGATTTAAACGTTTTTAAATTTTTTAAGTTAAATAATATTAATAATATTTTTTTAATAATTTAATAATGCGTTTTTAAATAACTATTAAATCATACATGTTTTTTAGTTTTCTCTATTGTGAAAGAAAATTATGCTATACATGTGTTTACTCATGGAGCGTGCAGATGCGTGCGACCAGGTGTAAATGCCCTCCGAAACATTTTTTTAGAGACAAATTAAAATCCAATCACGCAAACCACTTGACGAAACTGTAATTCATCTGATTGTCGAGGCCACATTTGACAGGACTTTACTCCTCCTAACAGAGTGCACTGGCAGCCTTGCTCAAGTTTGTTGTTTTAAATGTAGACGCGTGACAATCGCGCTCACAACGCGCTGTGACATTCTCTGTCTTCCTTGCGTGTCTACACTGCAGAGAAATGATGTTCAGCAAAGCAAAGCTAATTGGAGAGCTACTGCAAGGGAATTTCGGTGCTAGCAATCAATTTATCCTTTACATAAACTTATCTCATGATGCTTAGCATCGGCAGCCTCCCGTGCGCTTTGGAAAGGAGAAAACGGCACGGCCCATGGCTTCCCTGCTTTCTTTCAGACGTAACGTAAAAATACGAATGTGAAATATGAATAAGTAATAAAAAATGTTTGTATTTGTATATCTGTTTAGCTAAGACAGATTTATGTGGCAAAATGCCCTCTTTGGATATTAATCCTGGCTGGTGGAAAGCAAATGAAACGTGCTTCCCGAGGCATTATCTCTGGATTCCCGGCATTATCTCTGCATTCCCGGGACACCCGTGCCATCTGATAGGGTGTTTTCTGCTGCGGGTCTAACTGTTAACAGGCTCCGGACTGTCCCCATATCACGTAAACATGTTACTTTATTAAATAAAAACTCCAAGCATTGGATTGAGGTAGGCCTGCAAATTTTATTTGAGGAAAAAACTTTCTGACGGAAATAAACTTGTCAAACGCGTCCTCCGGAGGATGCAGCCTTTGAAATGAGACAGCATGTATTTTTATTTAATTCCAATTTAATATTAAAATCTTTTCAGTTAGAGGTTAATGTTCGGATTAGGGTTGGGCGATGTCTACCAATTGTAGATGTCGTCATTGACAAGTTTACACACACACAGCGTGAGCGCATTACTACGATTCACTGTTTGCGTTCACTTTCTATGTCCCTCTGTCTCGCGTACACACGCGTCGCGCAGCTTCCAAATCATACTCGACCGCGGATAAGCATGAATGGACGAGCTCGACACATGCGCAGAATGTCATACTGTGGACTCGGCTGTCAACATTTGTCTTGGGAATGTGCTGTACGTGTACGTAGACGGGATGTGCGGAAGAACGCGGACCCTCCTGATGATGAAAAGTGCGACATGCAGGGGAATCACGATGCCGGCCCAACATCATGATGGCTGTCATCTATCGGCGATGGACGATGTCATCGTCTATCGGCCCAACCCTAGTTCGGATAACAAACGTTGGTTCTCGGTTAGGGAAATTAACTGAAATGAGCATCCCTAATTCAAATAGAATTCCCTTAGAATTCCCATGAAGCCTGTCTCTCTAAGCTGCCTTCGTGCACAAATGCTCTTTGAACATTGCCGGCTGCTATTTGTAACTAAAAAAACTTTTTTTTACTAAAAAAGCGCCATTGTCAACTTTTTCTTGTGAACAAGGGTGTTTAAACATTTGAGAGATGCAAAAGATGTTTATCTATTCTTTGTTTATATTTCTCTATCACAGAACCTTCTAGCACACAGTCCGAGTGTACGGCTGCCGATTCCCGAGAGGCTTTTGCCGAACGAGAGGTTCCCTGTGGCTCGGACTCTTCCGGTGAGGACCCCAGCGAAATGGACCAATCAGAGCAGAGAGCCCCTGCGGGGGTGGCGTCTAGCCCTGAGGTGAGGGATGGGGAGGAGCCAAGCGAGCAGGTCAGCAGCAGCAGTAGCAATGATGAAAATGCTTCTGGACCCTCATCCAGCAGTAGTAGCGTAGACTCTCCCACAGAGGGCGACTCCGGGTCAGGGGCCCAAGACTCTGAAAGTGCAGAGGAGCCTATGGAACAAGACTAAAGGCTTCCTGTACGACTGCGCTTTTGTGGAGATTAAGACGACACACACTTAAGTGGCCTTGAAGGCTGTCAGAAGCAACACCCAACCTACCACCCTGCGCCTTCTGGTGGAGACTCATCTTTTTCCAACTTTCCAAAATGCACTCTTTATGCAGATGTACATAGGATTTTATTTCTGAAGTGAAGGTTTTAACCGGAATAGTTTTGTATACAGTTTTTCCCCTCAATTTCATACGTGTTATGGGTTTCTTCCTGTCTGTTGTTTTGGCTTAGCTCTCGTGAAGCTTCAGTTTGACTGACGGTGTTTGGATACATCTGTTTGACATCAACCATGACATCACTAAACAGTTAAAACTTGAGTTTTAGGCCAGGGACGAGGTCATGTTTTATGTGCGAAGCTTTAGGTTGTCAGGCACAGTCTAGACCGTATCTCCTCTAGATTGGTGTGTTAATATTTTGGACACAGGAAGTGGAGTTTATAGTCTTGCCCTAAGCAGTGATTCTCTATAAAGACTCGTAAAGGGCGACTGTTCAGAGATTACGTTCCAAACCAAAACAAGCCATAGCTGTCTTTGTTCTATAAAACGATTCAAACAGTAGCTTTGTTTTACTTTTTAACATGTATTCCTTCTAGTTCTTTGTGTTGTGTTTAACTGACAGAGGTTGTTGAATCCTTCTTTCACCCTCTTCTACCATGCGTTTTATGACAGATTCATAACTGCAGATTTCATGATTCACATTAATTTATACCGGCGTTTCAATCTGTTGTGTTAGAAAGCTGTTTTGTTAATAATGACTGCAGTCATTCATGACAGTTTAATCCCAGGTTGTCTCGCTGACTGTTTCGCAGCCGTACGTTTTTGATATTTAGAATTTTTTTAATTTCTGTAAAGTAGTGTTTTGTAGACCTTTTGTGTTTTCTGCCTTTTGTGCATCCATATATAATTGTATAATTCTTTTCCGTGTATACTGAATGCGTGTGATTTCAATACAGTATTCAGAAGAAGCAATAAATGTTATTGTTTTAAATGTTCACATGACCCTTAACGTAATTTCAGAAGAGTTCTGTCTACTGAAATTTCATAGCTTTTTTTTGTTTTGTGAAAATCTAGTTTAAGTGTCTTGTTTTCTGCAGAAGTGGGCTGTGTTTACCTATGTGGTGTCTGTATTTTTTTAATCAACCACTTAAAAATCATAAACCTGCCTTCTTAGAAGAGTATCTGAGCGTCTCTTCTCATCCAGGCCCAAAATTTAAGCCATTTTTCATGTATTGCTACTGTTTTCAGTACAAAGTTTAATACTGAGCAAGTACCACCACCACCAACTAGCTGAACATTATTCATATAAGGATTATGAATTGCAAAATGTCTCTTATGCTTTCATCCAGGCCAGTTCATAATCCTTTAATAATCATGTTGCTCAAATGAATGCCCAAATCACTTTGCTCTCAAGTGCAAATCCTCAAATTTTCTGCTTCATTTCCCAAATACAAGTTTCCTTTCATATTTATGCCAGTCACATGTCTTAACACTTTTCTATTGGCTCAGAGAAACCGGGATTTCTGCACTTTCTTCTGGAGGATGTAACGTTTTTCACCTGTCTGCTTGCGTTAGCGGCTCATTTCAGAGTTGCACGAGCACGCATTACTCCTGTACCTCAGCCGGGTTGAAATTTACCCAACCCTCTCAGTGGAAATAAAAAGTGGATTGTCTAACTCCCGCCCTGATGCGCAGCTGTAGGTTACATTTAACTGTCGGCTTTGAACGCGCATCCCTTGGGAAATAACCCTGTCCGCTGTGGGAATGAACAAGTCTTAAATAAATGAATCGTGATTTCATCCACGAGCTCGGGAACCGAAGCGCTTATTAATAATGATGAACTCTACATAGTTCAGCTGACAGATAGCAGTTTCAGAGATTGATTCCAATCTGCAATTTAAAAATGTATTAATATGGGTGGTTCTCGTGAAACCATGTCCAGGTCACATTTGACCCTGAAATCAAAAGAAAAGCACCACAAAGCAACTTGAGTTTTTAATTTAGAATTTTTACAGTATACATACTTAATACTATGAGCGCATATACTATGATACTTTCATCCATCGTAATGTCTGATTTGAATTCTGATTTTCAATGTTGCAGATGTCTCTTTCATTTGATTTCTATAGGGCCAGCTTCACAGAATACATTTTAAAACAAAAAGCAGAATGGGTGTTAGGATTGTAATTTAATTGAATGTCTAGTGCAGTGGTTCTCAAACTGGAGGCCCCAAGATGGGTCTGGGGGCACAAGTTTTGTGGCATTTTATGAAATAAAAAAAATTCATGGATTTTTTGCTTTCAAACATCAGAAAAGTAAGACTACCAACCAAAAGAATTGGATGTTCCAGCATTGTATAACAGTATGTTTTTGGTTTAATTAATATTCATTAATATTAAGTTTAAGATTACAAGTCTTTATTTTGGGGGGGCCACAAAGCTATGCTCCAATAGTGTTGAAATGGCCATCTACAAACTAATATGATCTGAAACAAAGTTTGCACATTTCTGGTATAAAACCAGTCTTCAGATGAGACAATTCAAAGATAACGTGAGAACTGCTGATGCTTTCTCAAGTGAATTCAGAACAACTTATGAGGTTGCTAATTTGTATGAATTTGTACAATGCGATTTGTATAAACAAATGCAATATTGAAGCCCCTCCCCTAAACCTAACCATCACTGGCGCAAAAGCAAATCATACTAAAACGTTCAAAAAATATGTTACGAATGCATACGAATTAGCCTCCTCGTAAAATAGTCAAAAATTCTCGTGAGATTGAGTAGGTTTATTGTAAAGGATGGTCTGCTCCTTTGTTTTGACTCCAGATGAGACTTAATAAAGTGAGAAGCATGCTATTCACAAAGCTCAAATAAATGACAGATGTCAGTCTTAATTGTCACTGTGAGGCAGCTGATGAGCGGGTATGTTGATCTACATATTCCAATCTTTTCAACATAAATGAACTTGTTATCAGGCTGACCTGTTTTCATGTAATTTATGGACGTGTGGTATCAAATAGACTGCAAAGAGAAGGATTGTGTGAGAAAGACTGCATCAACGACGTTTATGAAACATTCGAGAAGTTGTGCACACTGGTGTCAGTTCTTCTTCGGTTCAATTCTTCAGGAACCCAATGAGACCTTCTCCGTTCTTTCTGTATAACCAATCAAACCAATTTCCAACTCATAATTTGCAATTACCAACGGCCTGCTTAATAAGCGCCATGTCTAATTTTCACATTATTCCCAACAGAGGTGGTGTTAAAAGTGGCTGAGGCGTAGAGAAGATTGACAGAAGTTTTGGAAAGTTCAGAACATCGAGTTGTGTTGAATTAGTCATGGCGATCTGGTATTTCAAAGGAGGAAGAAACATGAGTCACTAACCGTCATTTTGTAAGGTGTCTTCAGTTCTTTGAAGTGTAAAGTTATTTCTTACTGTCCTAATCAAATTCTTCACCGAGAAACAAAGACTTAAACCGTACGTTACATTCCAAACCAGTCCTGCAAATAGCTTATGCCCCTCATGCACATGATCAAATGTTTTCTCATTTTTTAGAAGCTTTAGGCATTTAAAACAAGGATTGACGGATTGGATTGGAAGTTCATTGTCAGGTCACAGTTCTCATTGCTGAAAGGCACAGCTCGGGTTCGAGTGGAGGCTAAGCCCCACCGTGCACAATTTCTGTATCATCCAATAGAGGGTGGTGTTTGGTCTCTCATTCAGGCATTATGGGTTTACCCCACCTCAGGATGGAAAGACGGACTGACAGCCACAGGGCTGGAGATATGGGCTGCTCGCCTCTATTCCTCTGGCTGGCATGAAGACTTGATGACCGCTCAACTGCCGATGGCACCGTGTCCAATGCAACCTTCTGCTGAAATTCCCACGTGTGCATCAGATTAAAGAGCTGCTATTAAGGATGTGAAAGCTCAGAGTGGAAAGCTCTGAAAATCTGGTGACTTTTTGAACCTTTTTAAAGAAAGCTCATTCCAGCTGGAAGGTTGACCATTGGCTTTGTGCTTGGACCTTAAAGGGATAGTTCACCCAAAAATAGAACTTCTGTCATCATTTATTCACCCCCATTGGTTCAAAACCTGTATATGACTCTTTCTTGTAACACAACACAACTTTTTTTATTATTGTTGTTGTTGAAATGTCTGTGGTTTTGTGTCAACGTGATCCAGTGTTGTTTGGTTACAAACATTCTTACAAATATCTTCTTCTTTTGTGTTCTGCAAAAGAAAGTCATACAGGTTTGAAATGACATGAGGATGAGTAAATGATGAAATAATTTTAATTTTGTGGTGAACAATTTAGATGTAGTCTACAGTCGGTGGACACTGAAAAATATTTAGAATCAAAGCATTTTGTGTTTGTGTCTCGGCCCGATCTTCATGTTCACAGACGGCTCGTCAGATGACTTGCGTATGCATGAGCTTTCAATACCTAAAGGTATATCATTAAATGGGAAAATAACTCGTAAATCTTCCCACGTGTGCTATTTGAAATTTCTTCAGAAGCTTGGCGAGAGATGAAGTAGCAAGAAAATTACCGCTTTCATATCGCAAAATGCATCCGACATCTGCTTTTAGGCCCATCTGTTTTCTGCCACATAAACAGGTGAGGGAACATATTGAACGCAGCCTGCCAAGCCCATTTCTTGGCTTGGTTTTTATACGGTAGTTAGGTGATCTCCATCCCATTATATACACACCTATATGTACAATAGTCACCATAGTTTCCATCATAATAAAATAATGACTAATTACTGTTGCTACTGTAAAATCATAATACTGTATACGGTTGCTGTCATTTGATCAAATGTTTTTATGACAGTGGTGGATAATACCAAGATAGCAATTATGATATTTTGGCATAAACTAATTGGTTAAGATGGTAAATTACATCACATAGAATGTATCCCACAACTCAACTGTTGGTTGTTAGTAGTGATATTGATAATTATCAAGAAAATAGGACTGGCAAACATTTTTAGAAAAATTGGGATTAAAAGGACAAAATAACCAAAAATGGGTAGCAGACTACTGTTTTAAATATTCATTGCATAGTGTTAATGCATTTGTTGTATACAGCAGTTTGTGAAAATTCAATTTGAAACCGCCTACGGCTGTTTGACATGTTAGCAGCCTGTTGCCAGCGTTCTGTCTGCTTTTTTATGATCTTCCTGTTGAACATTTGAAACGTCAACGTTGTTAAGTCTTTTTGGGGGCTACATTAAGATGTCCTTAAATGACTTATTAAGCAGCGAAGCTAAGGATTATTATTTAAAGTTCAGATGCTCCATTTTTGCCGTTTAATCATTTCAATTTTTTCCACAGTATATAGTTTATACACAGCAGTCGGTTTTGATTCAGTCCGAAACAGGTGACAACAAAAGGTTTTACGTTTGTATTGCTCAGATGTTGCTTTTCGACACAATCTCACGGCAAAAACGATGTGGCTAATTTGTATGAATTCGGACGATTTGCTCCAGTGACGTTAGGTGTAGGGGCGGGTTAGGGGTGGGGCTTCAGTATTGCTTTTTTCTAGTAATTGTACATATTTGTATGATTCACAACGTATGAATTCATATGAAAAAGCCACCTTGTAAAACAGTTACGAGATGAAGTTGTGCGTTTTAGCTGAGTTCTTAGTTGTGTTAGTTTCATATCAACTTAACAAGATCCCGAAAAGGCTCAGGAGAAATAGTCAAATTGTTAAAAAACATTGATTGTACAGGTAAAATAACCTGAAATTGGATACATTTTATGAGAAATGTCTGAGTTCATACTGAAATCTTTAATAAAATTGACTTTTGTTTGCCGACTTGACAAATCTGAGCTCAGTTTATGACATTGTTGAGATCTCTTCTGAAACTCAAATGGAGACATTTGTGAGAAATATTGCAGAAGACCTAAATAAAGGTTTATATTTGCTCTCCATTTAGAGCTATTTGCTCTTTGTTTTTGTTTTCTTTACATTACGTTATGTGCATTTTTAGACTTCTTGGGTTTTATCTACAAAATCAAATGAATGCAAAAACTTTGTAGGTCATAATCTTAAAACTGCTCAGAATGCTAATAGAACCTCATAATTCCACGGGCGATGATATGCAATCTCATTCCCATGTAGTTTAGCCTTCTAATTGTCTACCATAACATTTAACATGCATTAAAACATTGCAAATTGATAAAGCGTCAAAGGTTACATCATGCTCTGTGGAGCAGCATCCATCTTTGTGTTGTTAAAATCCAGCTTTCTCTCCGTCAGAGAGCTGCTGACTAATTCAAAGTAATACACGCATTGATTGGTCTCATTACTGGGTTGGTGGTCCTGTGGCCTCTGTTCCAGTATTACAGTGTAATGAAGTGCTTTAATTGACTCTTGTGGAGGCTGTTCCATCATTGCTCCATTTATAGATGTACCCTCAGCCTCTCAGACTAATAGCAGTCGAGGGCCTAGTGCACTACACAGATAGGCTTTTAGCAACCATTTTGCAAAAAGAATTCTGCTTTTTGCAAGAGGCTGTTAGAAGTGTAAATGGGAGACTAATAAAGAGGCAATTCGGGTGAGTTCAGACCTGATATATAACAGGTGTGTGTGTATTCGTGGTTAGAAGCCTGAATGGCTCAGTAGAAAATGTTATTGTTTAGAGGTAGCTGATGAGGTTTGGTGTTCTCTGTTATGTTTCATTTGCGTATCAACTTCATTTCAGATGTTTCTCCTGAAATGAAATAGAAACAAATGAAAATGCTGTGGGCTGTACCATGAATGTAGAATGTAAAGACGGAAAATTTGATGAAAATGTTCAAAATCTTAATAATATTGGTTTTGATTGCTTGGTTTGAAAATCTGAGCCCAGTTTGTGACAGTATGCAATCTCTTCTGGAACTCTATGGACACATTCATGAGATTTCTGGATTCTTTTCTCAGGAGAAAAAAAAGTTTTCTCACCATTTGATCTTACTGATGTCTAGGAGAAATAATATTAAAGATATTAAAGAGATCTCTCTTTGTGGGAGGAGACTTGGAAAATAGAAACATTTTGTATTTTGTTTTACACAACTGACTGAGACCTAAAATGATTTTTTCTTCCAAAACCGTAAGTCATAAGTTAACGATTAACAATAGAATATCCCTAATGCTACCACAAGAAATAATAATAATGATGCTTGTTAACCAAAAAACAGCTGCAGAAAAAATTAAGAGACCCTTCCAAATTTTCATTGATTTAGGCTAGCATTTGAGGACTTCAGATGCAAAAGCGCCCGTAAAAAATGAAAAAATGATATTGAACAAATGCATGAATTATATGTTTATCAAATACCTACCGGTCTGTTGAACACAAAATGAGATATTTTGAAGAATTTACGAAAACAAAATGTTCTGGGGCTCTCACTAAAACCATGGTGTTTCGAGTCTTACGAAACCTTTACCCTAACCTAACTCTAACCATCTAAACTACCTATGATTGTTAAACTTGCCAAAAAACACGGTTGCGTGATGACGTCAGACTCGAAACACCAAAGATTTAGTGAGAGCCAAAGTTCTGGGGCAACTTTGAATACCATTTTATTTTTCCTACTATGGTAGTCAATTATGTCCCAGAACTGAAAATTGCTAACATTCTTAAAAATATCTTTCTCTATGTTCATCAGAACAAAGTAATTTATACAGGTATGAAATTACATGAGGGTGAGTAAATGATGACAGAATTTTCATTTTTGGGTGAACTGTTCCTTTAATTCCGTTCTCGCACAATTCAGAAACACCACTTTGCTGGCAGAATCCGCTAAACACCCAAACAGACGTGGACCTGGGAGTCACGTGGATCACAGCGCCCCCTAATGTTTGCTTCAGTTTCAGAATTTTTACTGTCTGACTTTCACTATTTGCAGTGTTTTTAGTTGCATCTTTAGTGATTTTGTAGCGGTTTACTACGTCTTGTCCAAAGAAGTTTTTTTTTTCGTAGTGTCTATTTACACTGAGTACAAATAGCCCGCCTTGTTGGCAGAGACTATTTACACTATCTCCACCCACCAATATGTGATTGGAATAGAGAAAGTGTAAGATTGACGCAATTTAAAACAGTGACTCAAGTGGCATAAAGTGTATAAAGTCTGTATACGCGGCATGGGAGACTGGGATTCTAATCCCGCTGAAAACCTTCTTTATTACTCTACAATCATAAAGGCATTTGTTTTCAATAAAATTGATTTAAGACTTAAAATTCATTTTTATTCATAAACTTTAGATTTAGGGTAAGGTTAGGGGTAGGTATAGGGCTTTAATATCTCAATAAGTTGACATCATTTTAATAATTTTTATAAATATAATGATTTACTTTCTGTTATTATTGCATAATGTTTAATGCACAACAATACTGAGGTGCAAATAGTAAGGTTATCTGCCACTATTTATAAGTAAAAAGCATCTACTATTTCTACTTAATCCAAAGAAAATAGGCCCTACAGCTATTTTTGGTTAGTGTAAATAGCATATCGCTAAGAAATGCTGCTATTTTCACTTAGTGTAAACAGAACTTACTACTATTTAAAGTTAGTGTAAATAGCATCTGTCACTATTTTCACTTAGTGTAAATAGCCACTGCCTTTTTTTTGCCCCAAAAGCAATTAGAGGGTTTTGCAGCTAAATTAGGCCTACAAACGAAATAACTAAAGTGACATTTATGAAAACAAGGCATTTTAAGTACTGACTAATGACCTTTTCATTGCCATTAGAGTGAAATTACTGAACCTTAACATAAGAGCCTGATAATTAATGCTCGTTTACAAGAAAACATCAGATGCATCTGAACTGAATTTCAACAAAATCAAGGAGTGACAAAGTCATCCAACAGAAATGTGAAAGACTGACAGCATGGCAAGACGCATCAAAACGGTGCTATCACATAATTTGTACATTTTTTTCTTAAATGCATGTACAAATATTACTGTTGAATTGCTTAAAAATGAACATAAACGTTTCTTCTTTGCAGTATTTGAGGTCTGAAAAAATACGGATCCTCTTTTCTGTTATTTTGAGGTGTTTCTCCAGTCTTCATTTTCTGCAAACAAAGCAAATAAAAACAACATTTTTATTTGAAATTTGGTAGAAATATTGTTAGTACTTCACAGAATGAAATAAAAATGACCATTTTACCTAAACACATACCTATAAATAGTAAATTCAGTAAAACTGAAAATCATTTTGAAATGGTCCCTTAACGTAATATTGACCATAAACCAATCAAAACATCAAACATAATAAGTATAACCCAAGATTCAGTAAGATTCAGTCATCATTAATAAAAATGGATATCATATGTTTGCAATGCAGAAACTAAACCTTTAGTCAAGGTACGCAAGAGGGCAATCGATCTCGACTTCTAATCTAAGCATGTACTAGTTTAGTTTAGATATTTGCAGTGAGTGCACAATCATGTATTCAGTCAGCTTGATGAAAGCACTCGATCACTTTCCTAACATAAGTACATAGTGGCTCATACTGGTCACTTAGAGCTTATTATGTGATGTAATCACAATTACAGCTATGTGCTATAGCACAGCAATCATAATAGAGGTCGGTGGTTAATAAGGATCTGACAAGTGAAAACCAATAAAATCAATAACATGTAAATACAGCGATTGGCTTATTTGTCACAAAGCTGGAGGATTTAGGACTCGTGCAATCGTTACATTGGTCTTTGAAACGATGTGTTGGACTGCAGGGTTTGATGTCAGCACTGCATCACCTCCCGAGGGGGCTGTTATGAGTTCTGATGGTCAATAAACCAAATCTACCTCAACTTGTAAAGATTACATCACTGTAGCTATACATGCAGTCTGAGGCAGCCCACCAAACATAACACTGCCTGCTGTACATCTACTTATCAAAAAACATTATTAACAAATTACAAATGAACAAATTCATAAAATGTGCATTGTTTTATTATCTTGTTTTAGGCAATTTAGAAATGCTACATCTTCAAATGTTAAATCTAAATAATAAGGTTAAAAATAAATGTCACATTTTTTAAGCGTACTGTATATGCTAACTTTTTTTATTGCTGAACCTTTTGCATGCTTATGTGAATTTTTTCAACATCCAAACATGATAAATTTACAAGAACAAATATGTATTGTCCATTATTTCTACATAAATGCAATAATCTGGATAAATAGCATCTTTCTCTCTTGTTGCAATTATAAAACAGCGTAAAATGATTAAGCAACACGTTCTAAACCTTCATCTTATCCTACATTCCAAAGAATTCCTGCTTTCCCAACACAATCAAAGGCAGTAAATCTACTACACTTTGACTTTAACCTAGAAAAGCGGGCGTAGGAAATTCAATGAGATGCTTTACCGCATTGTTATCCGGGTGAAAGACCTTTTCACCAAAAGGCATTTTCAAGAATAACTTTATTTATTGAAGGGGACACCCCTTATGTTTTGTTCCATTTAAAGCTTGCAAACTCTTGAGAAAAAAAACCTTGAGAAAAATAATATAATATAATATTGAACTGTCAATCTTCCTGTTGACATGCTTGAAAAATGATTTTCGCAGCGAGCTCATGTAAGCTAATTCATTAGTCATTTGCCATGGCAGATTTATCTAAAGCAGATCTACAAAACCTACAATAACATTCTGACAGACACAAAAGAAAGGCATGTTGATCGCTACGCGTCTGAGGTGTTTAGTTTCTCAGTAGAGTGACAGTTCTTGGATCGATGCCTTGGGGTAAAAATAATGGAATGATGCTGTACAAACTAGCACACTAGCTGCTGCCGGGAGAAACCAGAGCGCCTTTCACATCTGTGACAGTTCTGACACAACATTGCTCAAGGCTGCCATTGACCAGAGCAGCAGGTTGTTCAGTGTGATGTTTATATTGCACAGCACTTGTTTTTGCCCCTGGTTCTCACTGTCAGTATTTTGATATTGATCTACAGGTGTGGAATGATGATATGGGCCGAAATAGCAGTTCTTATATCCAGACCTTGCAATGTGGATGTTGAAATATATGCTATTTACAGTCAATTGTCTATATGTCTACATCATGCTATTTATAGTCACACTATTTTCCAAGTCAGTTGTCAATTATTAGCCATTATGAGGTAAATCTAGATCAGCAAAACTGGTTCAGCTGCTAAGTGAGTTAAGTGATCCAGAAAGCCATTTAGCCAATTAAACCAATAAAAAAGCTAAAGGTCCAGTGTATAAAATTCTGTGGCATCTAGTGGTGAGGTTGCGAATTACAACCAACGGCTCACTCCACCCCTCCCTTTCCAAGCACTACGGAGGCTGAGAAAGGACAAAGATGTTGTCACGTTTTCGCTTCTTTGCCGAAGGAGATAATGTATTTACGAAACGCGCTCTGTAGAGCAGTTTGTCCGTTTAGGGCTACTGTAGAAACAACATGGAGAATTCCATGCAGGGGGACCCACGATGTATGTAGATAGAAGTAGCTCATTCTAAGGTAATAAAAACATAAGCTTCATTATCTAAGGTCTTTATACACATCTAAAGACATATAGTTGTGTACATTATATTGCATTTCTGTCAATAGATCCAACAAAAATTACACATGGACCTTTAAAACATATTTGACGGACATTTCATGCTGTTTTATTTTTTATTGGGCACCCATCTTTTGCTACACTACTCAAGCTGGCCAACCTGCAACAAGAACTCTTAACAACCTTGTTACGATATTGTCTATTTGAAACCAAGATCATCTTGAACCTTGGAATTTAATCTGGTCCAATCTAGTCTAAGCTTGAATAGTAAAAGGATGCCCTTTTTTGTATCCTAGTCGTTCTTAATGATGGGAAGTGAGACCCGCTGTAGCACTGAAGAGAAAACAGCGCTGTGAGTTACTGCAATGGTGAGCCATAAACAACATAGCTTAGCAGACCTTTGAACCTAACAAGTCTTCCTTAAGTTCAAGGGTCAGATGTGTAGCGGGGTACATTTTGTTTGCAGTCATGCACAGGGTCAAGACCATTCTTGCATTTGTGTTCAGAAAAGCACAAATTGCATATTTTCGGACTTAGATCTTTTCCTGAATTGCACATTGGGGAACAATAAAGAACCTGTGTTTTGATGTAAAAACAACATTTTAGCTATTACAGCTCTACTAAATCATATTCTATTCTGCAGAACATTATTGTGACTAGGCTGCTTTATATTCTTAAAGGAAAAAAAATGAAATGAAAAAAAATTCTGTCATCATTTACTCACCCTCATGTCATTCCAAACCTGTACGACTTTCCTCTGCAGAACACAAAAGAAGATATTTTGAAGAACGTTGGTTACCAAACAACACTGGACCCCATTGACTTCCATTTTAGGGACACCAAACAACAAAGACATTTCTCGAAATATCTTCTTCTGTGTTCAACAGAATAAAGAGTCATATACAAGTTTTGAGCAGCATGGGGTTGAATAAATGATGACATAATTGAGATTTTTGGGTGAACTGTCACTTTAAAACCTGTACAGACATCTTTGCCACAACGCAGGGAGTTGCTAGGCAATTGAAGTAGGTGTCGTAAATGTTTTTTGTGCATTGCTATGTGGTTGCCAAAAGAGACCACATCCCAAATCGAGTGAGCAAGAGCCCAGAATACCTTAGCAACCTCATACAATGCCCTGGCAACCACCCACATCATCCTAGAATAATTGCAGCAACTTTTGCATGGCACCCACCCCACCCCTAAAAAAGACACAGGTGACCATTTTCTACAAATTATGTGAGCTAACAACTGATAGATAGCCAGTGAGAACAAAACAACAGCCTTTGGTTTTTGGTAAATAGTAGGATGTAAACCTATCCCTGATTAAATTTTACTGCAAGTTACTGTTTACACTGCTCCAACGTGACACGTAATGACAGGTGATCATGTAAATGAAGGGATGGCAGTCATAAATTTTACATAAACACAATCAGTGATCTTCTGTAATCAAGATTCTAATCATGTTGAAATGCATTATGGATGCAATTGCAGTAAATTTTAGAACGGATGTTGCTGATCAGTTATGATGATATTTTCATGTCAGACAAAAATAAAATCAGCAAGTGTCAAACAATGAGCATATGAACAGCAAGGCAAATGTGGGTTAAAGGAGAGTTTAATTTCATTAAAAGATTCAATAAAAAAATGATTGAATTAGATCAAAATGAATCAAAATTATTACTAAAAACGTTTTATTAATTATTAAATTATTGAAAAACGGAGAATATTAACATTCACTATTTTTCCTCACTGCAAATTTTATTGGCTTGGGGAAAAACTCCACAGGTCATAATTTAAGTGAATCATGAACACAATATTTCTTTTGTTAGAAAAATAAATACTCAAACCTCTGACTGGATGAACCATTTTGTAGACATTTTAAATGGCAAAAATTTTGAAAGAGGGCACACTTGAAATTAAAAGTTTTTATAGCTCTCCCGGTTGAATTTGGCCTCACCCAAGGTTTTTTTTCTCCACTCTTATACACATATACATCTATAGTGCAGTTTTGGTAGACTGCTGATTTAGTTTAATCCATAAATATTAACAACTTGCGTTTAACAACACACATGCACATTAATATATTTAAACAAATATATTCTTTCCGCACGTTCTGGTATATTGTAATTTTAGGCTCCCAGTCCTGATAGCAATATTTAAAATAAAAATATACCTAAATTAAATATACTACGACTGAATAATTTACAGTTCAATCTGACAATCCACTGACATCAGTGTACATTGCATACAGAAAATTTTGCAATGAGAGACCATTCATCTTAATACTGTATATTCTCTTTAATTAAAAAAAAAAATGTATTATGATGTACTGTATGTAAAGCTGCTTTGCAACAATGAAAATTGTGAAAAGAGCTATATAAATAAAATTGAATTGAATTATAGAAAACACGTAGGTTGCATGAAAATCTGCACAACAAAAAAATCTGTACAAGAAAAATCGACAATGGCTCATATTGCACTATAAAGAAAACCATTACAAGATGAGCCATTAAAAGTCATCAATATATTAACATATTGATGACAGATTCAGTGTCTTCTATTATATTGCCGTTGTACCATCTTATAAGCTGTATAGGTCATCTAAAATCATAAATGAAATCAATTGCTTTATTTGTCCTCTTGTTTAGATGACCCAAGCTTCACACTAAATCCAATACAGTGGTGTCAAATTCTACAGCAGCACAAAAAAGGAATTTTTATTCTCAACAATAAAATCCCTGTCACCTTATTTTCTCTTACAAAGCTGAACGGGAGCCAAGGACGCAAACAGTGGTCTTATCGGTCAACAGCCGATTTACTAAAGCCTCTCTTTTTCTTCCGCCGTGGCATTTAGACAAATGAGGGGAGCTCTGAAAGTAACACCAGAGGATGGCCACGTGCTGCCCACCTTCATTCACTCCCAATATAAAAACAAAGCGGAGGAGTCTGATCAAAGTAATCTCGCTTCCTGGCCTGGAAAGGGAATGGCTCAGAATTCATTGCAGCTGTTTCTGTTTTGTTTGCCATTGCATGGGACACTGTTATCTTCTGTTAAAAGTCTGCGTGTGAAGATGTCTCCGTGGACATAAATCATGCAAACAGCCCTCCTTCAGGAGAAGAAAAGCAATCAATTACACACAAGCGAAAGAAGACGAGCCCCTACGCGATTTTTAGCATTAACATATTGATTCCCTTAACGTTTGCATAAAGATAAACATACACTGTTTGTGACAGTAAGGGCTTCTTTGCAGACTATCAAAATATTGAATTTTAGTTTTTTTGGTAACACTTGTTAAAGTGATAGTTCACCCAAAAACGAAACAGCTAAAAGCTAGGGGGTTTTAGGCACTCCGCCCAACCGCCCTTAGCTGTTATAAAATACACTGTAACCCACTGCTTCTTGGGGCTTATTGCTTTTATAAAACGGTTATTCCATATGCGTAGCAAGGTTTCATAAAATAAAGTAAATAAAGTGATATTTAGGCTATGTAATGCGGTCAGTAGTTATAAATTGGGTATTTTATAACGGCTTAGAACTCGGCTCAACCAATCAGAATCAAGGACCAGAACTGACCGTTTTATAAAGTTCCTTTTGCCAGTGCGAATTTTGGGTGAACCATCCCTTAAATCTTTGTTAATGTTAGTTTATGTCAAAATGTTCATATTTACTGTGCATTAACTAATGTTATACCATGATCTTTTTGAATACTCGATTCTGATTGGCTGGAAGGTGTGCATTAAAACCCTTTGACAGGCAGCTCTAGTAAGTTTGTTTACATTTGAAATGTAAGTGACAAAATCACTGTAATTTTCACCTCTTTGATCTAAAATTTCACTGTGAACATCAATATAAGATTTAACTTGGCAAATGACCATGGTATAAGCGGGATAATCCACAGCTAGCCGTGCGTTAAAGGATTTTAATGCACTTCGCAGAGCCAACCTCCGCTCTGCGTGTTGGGTGGTTCTTGGCCTCCACGTCGCAAATCATTTTGACAGGTGCAGTTTAATATTACACAAAATTAAATATGTCTTTTAATCACATACTGTATATGACATTATATTTACAAATAATTCAACCAAATTGAATGTTCGTGACATTGAACGTCGTTTCTTACCTTAAAACCAAAAGTAAACAGCTTTTCCTCGCGGAAGGTCTGCATTCAGTAAAAATGAGCTAATAAAATATTTCAAATTCACATTTCATGTCCAGTTTTTTTCTCATGTGGCAAGTAGCCGTGTAATAAGTGGGATAATGTACAAGCAGCCGGCTGTTATCGCGAAATAATCCCCTCCAGTGTGATACAACTGCCCCTCCTGATCACACTGTCGGGGCTTATTTCTGCAATAACAACCAGCTGCCTGTACATTATCCCTTACATAACGAACCTGCAAATGTCGCGACTGGCCAATCAGAATCAAGCATTCCAAAGAGCCGTGTAATAAAGAAATATAGTTCATTAGTTCATGTTAACTAATGCATCAAGTAATGTTAACAAATACATTATCTTCTTTAATAATAAGGGTTCAATCCGACATATTTTTGGCTGTCAAACACAGCGGATCATGTACAGTTAAAGATCGGGTAACATGCTATTTCACGCATTCTGACTTCTTTACACTGTTAAACGTGCTGGCTTCTCACGCTTAACATGGTCAACTTGTTAAAAAACGAGTTGGACTTTTGACATAGTATTTCGGTACTTGATACACTCTGCCAGCACTCCAACTTGTTTTGGAAAGTTTTTTTATAAGTGTATTCCTTTTATTGCCCATTCTCCTGGAAAAGCACGGCAAGGCGAAAGAAAGAGCCCGCCCACGAGCCAACCGACGAGCGAGACCCGCTTACCATCAAGGTTATCTGCGCTGCGTCAAGATGGGCTGCGCTGCAGCTCGTTACTCTTGCAATAGTGAAGTTTAGGTGTGTCTGTTTGTTCACGGCATTTCAGTGATGGATGTTATATAAACGGTGGATAAAACGCTGGATTTGGAGATCGTTTTAAACTGATAGATGGCGGGGTCCCAGTGCTAAATGATGCCGGACATGAAGTGCACGCGGTAAGTCAAACTAAGTCTTACGTCTGTGTTTTGTTGGCAATCGGCGTGTACGTGCATAATGTACAAAACACGAAGGGATTAATGTGATGATGTGTTGTGTACTCATGCTGTAGTTCCATCCCACTCTCCCCACTAGTCCCACCTCTAGCAGCTTGTGTTTTTCCGGAAATAATCGTACAGCTGTATCTCTCTTTTATAAATTTGATCAACCTAAATACTCTTCGAAGATACGAATTATGCAATATTACTGTATAGGCACTCAAGATTAATATGAGATTGGCAGAAACTGCCTGTGATACATGATCTTTAATGAGTTAAACTATTCCTGTGATTAGTTTGCCCATCTGTGTGAATTTGAGTGGAACAGACTTTATACATCCACTGAAAAAGACATTGGGGCCAGATGGTAACAAGTAATTGCAAAACTGAAGTAAAGTTGATCCTAAGAAAAGGTCTAACATCATTTGTTCGCCAATGTCACTTGGTTTAATATTTCTTTTTTATCTAATGCAACAAAACGCATTCACATTTTTTGAGGCCAGAAAAAGACTCCCAGCGTGCTACAGCTAGTTACTGCAGCTGTGGCATAGCAGACCTTTCTGTGTGATTGTAATGAGACAGAGGTCTGTTCACTGACCTGAGCTCTATGTTTCAGAGTAACACACAGCTGGGGACAGATAAGCAGAAACAGAGGCCCGCTTGGGTCAGTGGCCCCGGGGTCGAGTGGTCAGTGAAGTGTGGATCCCACTCACACACAACCCCCCGATAGACATCCACAGAAACACACACATATATATCTGCAGAGACTATTATTAAACCTTTTGTTTCTCTGAAGAAATGCCTTGCTATGGCTTCAAAAGGGGTGCAAATAAAAAGCGTACCACAAACATTTTGAAAGCTCATCAAATATAAAACAATAATTTATTATTTCTCTCATTGTACAGACATCAAATTGAGTTTCTAACTAATGATTTGTTAAACTGTATTATCTTGCTGCCGTACAACTGAAACCTATACAAGAGGCTTTTTGTCTACAGACAATGAAACAGACATTAATACAAACAGATTAGATTTCAATAAATGGTTTCGCTTCTATGCGCGTCTAATGTAACAGATGGAACATACAGTGGCTGTTTGAACAATGAATTTGAGAAAAACAGCACCTTTTGTGTAAATCTGTAAAACGACGTTAGTTTTGTAAAAAAAAAAAAACACAAAACAACTTCAAAGCATACAAAACACCAGTCAAAAACTCTGCGATGACCATGAAGCTAAATATTTGGATTACTTTAATAAGCAATATGTATGCATAAAAAAGTAAAATACTGTAGAATTTTACTTGCTGGAACAAAAGGAAAATAAAATAAAAATGCTGATGGTTGTTTATGGCACTCTGTCCTTGAGCTGTTTACCTGTAAAAGAACATGAAAGGTTATGATTCACTTCTTGTATAGAATATTAAATACCTCAAGCTCCAAAAAGAAGTGAAAAATAAGAAAAGACGCTCGCAGTCACTTTTACAAACCCAGCATCCTATTCAACCTCCACTGTACCTTCTGGCGAACGACAAAGTTCCTTCAAGACATTCGTATTTCCTATTTACAAATGTTGCCGCATTGAACGAGGCAGGATTGTCTACCCCAATCGGTAGTGTCTTATATATACAACATGTTACACGAAGCATGCCTACACCGTGGTCACCGACAGTAGCGAGTTGTACACCCGCGTCCCATCGGGAGACTTTGTACCGTGGGTCAACAGTTCCTGGATGGTCATCCAGTTGTCAAAGATTTTCTTATTCCGCTTTTTCATCATCTTTTTGTGACTCAGTTCAATGATGTTCACTTCCTTCTTATCATCTACGATTCCACCTTGCTCCTTAAGACAGACCATACGACTCTGCTTCATGAATTCCCTCCTTTGACGCTGCTCTTTGGCCCGGACGGCGTGCTGCTTGCGCTCCTCCTTGCTCCAGTAGCGCCCCATTTTCAGTTCGCTGACGGCATCGTCGTCCGTGGTCATTCCGCTGCGCTCCTCTCGGATCCGTAGGGCCCGCTCTTTTAGGAGCTTGTCCCGGATAGGACGCTTGGTGATGTAACGCGTCCCGTCGCTGCGGATCTTGACCTTCCATTCCATCTTGGGTCCCAAGTCGGCCGAAGCGACAGGGTCCCGGCACATGCTCGCCAAACTCATCTGGCTTTGGGCGTACTCCACTGACTTTTGTTGGATGAGTTGCATGTAGCTCTGGTAGTGTTGGGCGTGTGCTGGGATGTGGGCGTGCTTGTAGGGTGAATGGCGGCTCGGTTTGCGTTCTTTGATTTCAGGCTGGCTTGAAGCATCGAACTCTTTCGATGGAGTTGAGCGAGTACTCCTGCTGGGGCTGCACGCCTCTTGGACCGGTGACAGTAGGGGCTTTAAAATTCTGTTGGCGCCGCTACTCGCTCCTGCTTCCGGCTGGTTTTCGGTTCCACGCCGCAGGGAGTTATCGGGGGAGAGCTCTAGCGTAAGCGGCGTGCTGCGGCAACTTTCTCCAGTGTTGTATGCGCTGGAGCTGTCCTTGTCGGACTTCTCCGGGAGTTCGCTAATGTCGGCCAGCTCGTGGCGTCTGGCGTCCACGCTGGTGTTGTAGTTGCGGAACCCACTGTTGTGCAGCATCCAGGACTGTTCGCGGCACTGCTCGCGCAGCTGTTGCATGCGATGCGCTCTTACTATGCTCAGGCACTCCAGCTCGATAGTGCGAAGCTCCTCGTTCAGAAGCTCCAGTTCTTTGTCCACGCCTTCCTCTCCCCCGCCAGCCACGCCTCCAGCAGGCCAAAACAAACTCTGCTGCGGGCTTCTGCTGCTCTGCACCTGGCACTTGAGTTCCAGCAACTCGCGAAATCGCTCACACTCGTCCGCAGGAAAGTCTCCCAGGAAGTCAGCATCCGGGTAGTCGGCGGAGATGAAGGACTCGCTGCTGAAAGGTAAGTCGCCGCTGCCCAGGGTGTCCTGACTATAAGCAAGTCTGCGTCGGCTGCCTAGCGTGGTGGAGGCGCTGGTCTGGTCATCTGCCAGGTTCTCCTGCTCAGAGCTCTCGTCATTCCGAGTGCTGTCGTCCGTGCGGCCCAGTCCGCTGTCCTTCTCATGGTGGTGGGATAGAAGCGTTGCGGTATCTGTAGTACCTCCATCTTCTTCATGTTTCTTCTGTGGTGAAAAACAAGTGTGAATTGTCATTTACTCTGATTTTAAATACTTCACATTACACATAATTCAGATTATGGACTAATTACTTCTGGTATGTTTTTAGTTTTACAGATGTTTAAGCTTTAATGACTATTGGGTTTTAAATGTTTGTAAAAAATAATATTAACTGACTTAGTCAAACCTAATGATTTTTATAGACTGTTTCATCGGACACATGCGCCTGGGCTGAGGTAAACTTCAGGTATGTGTTTGGTTAGCGGCCTGGGTAGAGGCTAGTAAAATAACAATTTATTTTATTTTTTATTTATATTATTATTATTAATTCATATTAATAATGTTTATGTTGTTGCCGCTGAAACGTCTATAAAGGTCATTTTATTTATTTTATTAATAATTTTGTTAGTAATAAATAAAGTATATTAATATTAAACGATCAATTAATTTTTATTTTTTATATTTAGTGATTAGTTCAATTAATTTGTAGTTATAATTGATTAAAAACTTTAAACTTTTTTCTTCCATTTTATTTTTATTTTTTATTCTTAAACCCGTCTCTCACCATGAACAGCCACAGAAGCTTAGAGTTGAAAAAGATATGTTTAATATTCATTTTTCATAATTCTAAAAACTGTAAGACTACGTTTAGATTTGTTTGTTTTAATTTAAAACTTGATCTGTATATCAGTTTTCACAATATTTTAACATAAGTATCTATTACTGTATATCAACCATTAAGAATACAGTATTTTTTATTTATTTTCTAGCTGCAATCCATAACTTTTGTCTCTACATTGCCATCTTTGTTTGAAACATAAAACTGAAGGTACTTTATATACTTACCTATTTTTACTTCATGTCAAATGATGTCAAAATTACATTTTCCATGAAATGTCATGAATCAGTCTTACAAGCTTACTTTTGCGAATCAGGCAGAGGTTTTATACGTACTTTCTAATTTTGATTATTTTTAACCAAACAAAAGTTTTGGATTGCAGCTGTAAACTAGCCATACTTTTTTATTTTGAACTAAAGTCCAGGCAGTACGTGTTGAACAGCTCAGTGATGAACACTGAAATTATGATTGACATTGTGGCTGTTGCATTATGACATGCTGAGTTTGACATTTTGATGGATGTGCTGTACCTGCTGGAGCATGCTTGCGGTGAACTGCATAGCCTGATGATGCTGCTGCTCCAACATATCCATGTGGAGGTCATCTAGATAATCGTTCCTGTCATCATCCATCCATCCTTCATCCAACTACAACAACAAGAGCAGGAGAAATACTATCAGCTGTCCTTTAATGTTAGTAAGAAGCAACTGTGATATGTAACTTGGTTTCCTCACCTGTATCTCTGGCCGAGCCAACAGGAGACAGACATTCGGGTGTTCTTCACTGGTTAAAAGAGCAACGGCCTCCTCGCGATTCTGGATCTCAATGCCATTGATCTGAATTGTGGATGGGGGTGGAGCTTTGCTTAGACAAATATGACTTCATATCAGTCGGACACTAATTGATGTCATTTGTTATAATAATGAAGCAAACCTGGATGATTCGATCGCCCTCGCGGATTCGTCCGTCTTTTGCAGCGATGCTGTTGGGATCAATCTGCGCAATGAGGAAAATTGGTGAGTGAGAGTGCAAAGCTGCCAAATTACATCTGTTTGGCTAATAATTCATGAAACCATAAAACATACGGCAGACACATTTACTTACCTCGCTGACATAGATTCCCGTCTCATCTTCATCATCGGTTCTGTAACACACGGTTAACCCCAACTTATCATGAATATTAGTCCTGTATAAATCCACTTCCTGAATAGAGAGAAAAGAAATGATTAGAAATTGCAGCTTTATTAAATGGTTATTTTTTCCTATGAGATCAGTTTGCTCAATTTAAGTCCGTATACACAATAACTTCCCAAGTTGGGAAAATTGTGGTGTGCTGCAAGCCGGTTTGTTTATTACATAACGCGATCATGTACGTCTGCTAGCACTGAACTACGGACCTCCAAAATCAAAGATTAGCGTATTTCTACCTCTTTTGTCCTTGAAGTGCAAAAGACAACATTAATCAGGGGTAAACAAGGCAGGGGGCTTGCATTGGTCTGTGCTTTCGTCCCATCCCAGTCATTGATCTCTGTCTACTAACCCCCCCACGGCAGCTCCTGAAGGCCCTCGGGCTGTACAAGAGGTCGTGGAAAGTGCTGCGTGCTAAGCATCTGCCGCTATAAGTCACCGAACTTCATCTCTTTATGGACTCGGCCTCATAACTCTCCGTCCGCCCTTGTAATTATAACCTAATCCGTCTATGCTTAAACGTACACGATCAGATCCATCACGCCAGCCGGTCTTCTATTTCAAACCCATCCAATTATCATCTCTCGCCGATGTGCAAGTCAATGAGGGGGTAAATAATGATATCAGCGTCTGGCATCTATTCGAGGGAACCCGGCTAGTCGATATCGGTCCTGACCACTTCAGTGCCTCTGAGGTTAGAGAGGGTACAGTTGGTCAATTCACAGATTGGAGACGGTTAGCCAGGAGAAGACTGGCGTCACTGGGGTAGATGTACACCTCAATGCCTGTTTTGCGGCGGATGGATGGATGGGGAAATGGAAGAATGTGTGTATTACCTCATATTCCAGCTCCTCTCTCTCTATCTCATGCTGCATGCCCTCTAGGAAATCATTGGGGTCGAAGTACTCATGACCAGCAGAGTGTCTGCAAAACATAAAACCACACCATAAAAAATGTTTTATAAAAGGACTGTAAGAGCCCGAGGGCAACAGTAACGTTTTTAACACTGGACATAATTCAAAGACGCTATTAAAAAATCTACTTGGCATTTTTTGGGCAACATGTGTGTGCCAAAAACTCAACAATTAAAAGACATTTAATTAGACTAAATTATAATAATGAATAACACAAGAAATCAGGGTGTCACAACCAACCCGTTGTGTGTAAAGCAAAAGTTTAAATGGAACCTACAGCACAATACTGGTCAAAAACCATTCGGCTTCAAAAATCAATTCACCCTTAAAAAGGATGTAAAAACACTCAGATGTTTACTTTATCCAAATTGCAAACACCATTAGAAATAAGATATAAACAATGCTCTTTTAAATTCAGTTACGCTGAAAAACAAACAAACAAAAAAATCAATAATCTCAGGCAATTTTCTATTTTAAATGGAGACAAGTACCCTGTGGACACACACATAAGAGATAAGAAACCTCAGATGGAAGATGGAAATTCAGATGAATGAAAGCAGTGTTATTCTGTGTTGTGCTTTGGGCCAAAACCTTTGCCAGTGTAACAAATATATTAAAGTCTAGTTGTGCTGGTGAACCAAAACAACATCTTCCCTAACTCCACTACCTGAAATTTCTTGAGTCTGCATTCTGATTGGTCTATTGAGCTGTCACTCACCCTTCTGGCATCAGGTATTGCTCGAGGACATCCACAGGTGTGGAGGAGGCAGGTAGCTTGCTTAGGGCCATGATATGTTGGAAGGTGATATCCGTCTGGGTGCTGATGTCCATTAGCTGAGCGTCTCCGTTCGGGCATGCGGGTTTGGGCCTGGGTGCCCTGCGTAGAACCTGTACCATGATGGGTTCTTTAGCAGTGCGGAAGGCCTCCACTGCCTGGTCGTGTGTCACCTTGGATAGGTCCTTGCCATTGACCTGATGAAACAAACAGACATAACATAAAAGTTAAAACCGATATTAGCTTCAACATGTTCTGAGTTAGAAAATGACCAAAACATTTATATTTATTTTATAGAGTTATTTCATATGTAATGGTGGTGGTTGGTAAAGATTTTACCTAAGCTTTTACAATTTCACATTTTTCAAAATGTAAAGAATTTAAACATACCAACATGCTAACAAACACTCCGAATACCTTAACAAACCATAGCAATGCCTTGGCAACCACCCACAAACCCTGAGCATCATAGCCACAGATACACATGCAAGCATCTCTTGCATTTCGCAAGACCTTGTAAATAAAAACTACTCTACCGTAAACAGTAAAACCACACTGTGATTAAAAATTCCTTGAAATGAAGAACCGAGAGCGTCAAAGCATTAAAACCAGCCGTTAAAACCGAATAAAGCCTCTGAAATGCTTTCTGGGGTCAGAGCTCACTCTGCAAAAAACAAGAACATAAATTAGAAAGCGCTCTATTGCGAACTAATCAAGGTCATTACATAAACTCAAAGGGGGGGAACTTATTTAGTTAAGTAATTTAGCGGCGAGGCCACCCTGGAAGACGGCGGGTGCGGTTTGTTAACATTAGGAAATGAGTATAAGCTTCAGGGCAAAAACATTGACACAACAATTAAGAGCGGAGTTCTGCTGATGAGGGTGGAAGGAATGAGAAACAAGAGGTTTCAAGCAATCTTTGAGTGCATGAGGTCAGAGTTTCCAAAAATAGACACGTGAAACAAAACAGTATTGAAGTCGCATTTACAAAATTACAATTGATTCCTGACAGAAAATACTGTGGTTGTACTACACTACCACATTACTTTTATATTGTACTAAATGATTCGGCAAAGTGAAAAATCTCACACCGGCCATTAAATGGACCTTACTTTATATTGACATTTTTCATATACTGTAGCAGATTTCATCCATTTTATCCAAAGTGACTTCAAATGAGGAATACAACAAAGACTAATGTTGTTCTAAATCCAAAAGCTCTTTAATTTAATTGGTATTTAATTGTAAGTGTGAGACAAAATATTACTCATAAAAGCTGGTGTTTACAATGTGGTGTTTCAGGCACAGACCAAACAAAACATCCAGTACAAGTGTTCTGGAAAATGTTAGGCTGATGTGTAGCTAAACCTCATTACGATGTACAAAGCACGACAGTCTATGTTAGCGTGACTGCTAACAGGGTGTTTGACCTTGAGTGAACCATCTCTCTTATCTCAGAGCTTACAGGGCTTTACCCTCAATACTCGTCTCAACACACAGCATTTCCCATTTGCTCATTTTTGATTCCTAGATGAGAAACAGCTTTGATAGGATCAGTGCTTCAGGCATTCACATCTAAGCAAAAGATGATGATGAAATTCACGCGATAATAAGAATTTGTGTGACACAATGGTTGATAATGAACAAATTTGAGTAAATGTTACACAAATGTGTGCACACATATATTTGAACATATTCTCTTTAGTGAAGCCAATTTCTTCTAGAACAATGTTTTTTTACAATAATTAAATAGACCCTAGGCCCAATCCCATCTCTACCCATTACCCCTACACTTTCTCGATTCTCTTTTGGTTGGAGGGGTAGGGGTAAGGGCCATATAGCCCTTCGAACGAAGATTTTTCGGGACCTCACTTCAAACAAAGGGGTGAGAAATTTTCCAACACAGCTGCTCATGCGAGTATAATGTAAGCCTTTATTTTGGCTTTAATAAGGATTTAAACAACAAATAATCATCTTGTTTATGTTCAATTTAATGTTATGTTCAGTTTTTTGTCTTGAATACTTGAAACGTAACGTTATATAAAAAGTCGCTAAATTTGGCGTAACGCATTACTGATTGCACGATAGAACCGCAACATATACAACTGCAAAAAAGTAATTGTAACCAGGGCCATCTCCGGAATGCAATCACGAACCGGGGGAAGCAGAACACACTATGCGGCGAACAGACCGGGTTGTCTGTTTGCGATCGCCCTCCGATTCCCCGCCCGGACTGAGGGAGAGATCCACAGAATGCGATCACAAACACCGGGTTAATCAAAATGCGCTCCGCCTTCCCCGGCCCGCTTGCGACCGCACTCCGGAGAAGGCGAATGGAGGGGTGTACGGTGAGCTGCTTTTGACAAAAAAGTTCAGGGTCACTTTTTAGGCTGTGTTCCATGAAACTGATAACTGGGTCTAGCAACACTGGAACACTTCCGTTTTTTTAATGTATTATTTTGTTTTAAATCTTACACATATAATCAAATCTAAAAGATATTCGTTTAACATTTTGATTTCATTCTGTCGGTTGTGTTAAAACGTTTGTGCAGTGTTAAAAATGTGAAACTGGAAGTTCTGAACCAGTGTTGGACCAGCATTGTTATGTCTTCTAAAGCGGTCAATAAAGCTTTTTTCAATTGAAACATTTTGGCCATCCTATTAGGTGTGTCACAATATACCAGTATTGACAATAACCCTTATGTTAAAAACCATGATTATCATGTTAACATACAGTGTTAATTCTACACATATGACAATATTGTTGCCTTGAGAACAAAAACTGGTTATAAACTCTCTCTCTCTCTATACAATCTACACTCAAATTGTACGTGCGAATTGTTGGCCAGAAAAGGAGAAAACACAAAATAAACAAAAAGAAAGATGAATTTAAATAGATATTGCGATAATATTGTTATAGCGGATTATTCTGGTTGTGATACCCGTAAAGCGAAAATCTGATTTTGTGACAGCCCTACATCCCATATTTTTGTACTTTCTATAAAAATCAATTGTGAGAAATATAAAGGTTGTAATTCACAGGCTGTTGGATTCTCAGATTTTCAGACAGGCAGAAATGAGGGCACACTTGGGAGCTGTGTATTTCACCATTAAAGAAGGAATATGCTAACCAATAACAAAAAAGCATCAAAACTAATCTCAGCATGAGGGGAAACTGTAATATCCAATGACTCCGCATTCTCAAACATCCAATGGTAGGATGGAATTACTTTTAATGTCCTAAAACCATATTACCACCATGATACGCCAAAGTACTGTATTCAAATATTCATGTGTTAGCATGGTACATACCACAAAACATTCATTGGTAAGGATGCTAATAGAGTTATCATAATAGTTATCATTTTTGGTGTAAACGGCCTTTACCATTATACAATGTTGTGTACCCAAAATCATTATTTTGTATCTAAATATTTCTGTAGTACTTATTTGTACAATAAATCAATAAAACTGTTTATAGGATCTTTGGAAATTCTTATTCAAATTGGTCATTTTAATTAGTTCCTATAGCTGTATTTCTATATAGATTTCCAGTCAGAACAACAATCTAACACTATCATCCCTTTCTCTATCGCCTGCTTCTCAGACATGAGTGTGTAGGAATCCCGCTCCTCCTTGTAGCCCGTGACCCCGAAACAAAGCCCCGACCCTGGTAACGTTCTGCTCGACTGGCCCTCCACTGGGTTTTCCAGCCTAAAGGAGGAGGCCCTGGGTCCCCATTCACTCATGTCACCTCTGACACAGCCTGTAACCGCCTCACTGAGGAGCAACACACCAGAACGCTGCAAAGGGAGTATCTTTACCCTCTGTTTAACACAGACCCACTGGGACGGCCAATCACTGCTGACACATGCGCTCTTCCATTAGGGTTCCATTGACCGACAGAAACAATATTGACACAGAACATAGAAAGACACAGTTTGAAAAGTCAAGTCCGAAGCGTCAACAATATGTCTAACTTAAAACAACATCAGCTATAGATTTGACCTCACAGCGCATTTTATAAGGGATCGCTTTAGAATACTTGATTCTGATTGGTCGGTTGAAAAAGCAATTCCAATAGGATTTAACATCCCACCAGTAGAATCCATCACATACCAGTAGAACCATTACAGTTTCCATTAAAACCAATACAAATCCCTATAAAACCATTAAAACCATTACAACTTCCTTAATGGTTTCTATGGTTTTTTTCAGCAGGGCAATAGAATCAATCACATGCCAGTAGAACCATTACAGTTTCCATTAAAACCAATACGAATCCCTTTAAACCCATTATAATTTCTTTAATGGTTTCAATTCCCTCCCTGCATGTTGAAAAAAAACCCTGCTGAAAAAAACAATAGAACCCCAACAGAAACCATTACAGAAATTCTAATGGTTTACAATAAAATACCATTATGAACCATTAGATTTTTCCATTAAAACCATTACAAAATGCCTTTTTGTAGTGTGTATTGGGCATTATTCCAGTAGGATTTAACATCCCACCAATAGAATCCATCACATACCAGTTGAACCATTACAGTTTCCATTAAAACCAATACAAATCCCTTTAGAACCAATAAAACCATTATAACTTCTTTAATGGTTTCTATTGATTTTTTCAGGAGGGCTGAAAAAAACAATAGAAACCATTAAAAAAGTTATGATGTTATAATGGTTTTAAAGGGATTTGTACTGGTTTTAATGGAAACTGTAATGGTTCAACTGGTATGTGATGGATTCTATTGGTGGGATGTTAAATCCTACTGGAATAATGCCCAAAACACACTACAAAAAGGAATTTTTTAATACCCTGCTGAAAAAAACAATAGAACCCCAACAGAAACCATTACAGAAATTCTAATGGTTTACAATAAAATACCATTATGAACCATTACCAAAATGCCTTTTTGTAGTGTGTATTGGGCATTATTCCAGTAGGATTCAACATCCCACCACTAGAATCCATCACACACCAGTAGACACCATTACAGTTTCCATTTAAACCAATACAAATCCCTTTAAAACCAAAAAAACCATTATAACGTCTTTAATGGTTTCTATTGATTTTTTCAGCAGGGAACACAGAAACCCCAAAGAAATCATCACAGAAATTCTAATGGTTTATATTAGAATACCCCTACAACCCAATAGCTTTTTCCATTAAAACCATTACAAAATTCCTTTTGGTAGTGTGTTTTGGGCACTATTCCAGTAGGATTGAACATTCCACCAATAGAATCCATCACATACCAGTAGACACCAGTTTCCATTAAAACCAATATAAATCCCTTTAAAACCATTAAATCCATTAGAATTTCTATAATGGTTTCTATAATTTTTTACAACAGGGAACTTTTGATGTTTGACAGACAGAGTTTAAGCTTGACAGTTTATTACCAGAATCCCTCAAAGAACATACTCACTATGTGTGAGTCGTTTCCATAGATTTAATTCCTCTTTTCTTCCAAACCTAACAGCCCTGAAAAGCAGCGACACAGTTTGGCATAGCTTGTATTGGTCTTTCAATGTGTATGTATGTGTGTTATTTCGTTCAGGATCAGGCAGAAAGACCTCATGTGAAGGCTGAAGAAAGAACAAGGTTTCTTTGGCTGACTAAAACACAGCAACGTTTATACGTGGCGGCATGCCGTCTCAGCGTGGATTAAGCCGCAAACAGAGGAAAACTAACGCCTGTGATAAACATGGATGCCTGCGAAGAGATGCTGCTGTTTACCCTCTCTTAATCCTGTTTAAGCATGAGACCTTCTGTTATCCAGTGAGGATCAATAGTGAGAAGCTAAATCACTTCCTTCACGCTTCCTGAGTTCCTGTTTTCCTCCATAATGAGTTATCTGTCACTTTTTGCTGGAGAAAAAAATACACTTCTTCACTTTCCCACAGTTACAGATTCAGATGTTAAAGGGACAGTTCACTCAAAAATGTCATAATTTCCTTATCCTCATGTCATTTCAAATTCGTATGACTTACTTTCTTCTGCAGAACACGAAAGAAGATATTCTGAAGAATGTTGGTAAGCAAACAACATAGGACCCCATTGACTTCCATTGTATGGACAGTAAACCACTGAAACATTTCTCAAAATATCTTCTTTTGTGTCCAACAAAGAAAATAGTCATGTACAGGTTTTGAACAATATGAGGGTGAATAAATGGTGAAAGAATTTCCTTTTTTTTGGTGAACTATCCCTTTAACTATCCCCTTTAACCTTACTATCATTGACATTCATAACCAGTCAACAGTTCCAGCAGGTTCAAACTTTCCTGTTATCATGTTTAATTCATGACTCAACACGGACACCAGGGAAGCATGTAGCTATTCAACCACCAACGTGCGCACACACTCCATTTATACTGTTAATCATGTCCCATCACATCCTAAAGAATAGCGAATCTCCCGAGTGGAACCCTGTTGTCAGTTGGAAATGCTAATTGCGATTTAGCCTCGTAACATCGGGTCTATTAATGTAATGACTTTGAATGAAGTCATCAGGAGATAAAGGTTGCCGTGCTTTTGTTTCACTGATCCCTTCATATAATTATAAGACAGTAAAAAGAAGTTGATCCCAGTCAGCAGACAAAACGAAAAAAGAGCTCCGAGCCAAAGCAGACATAATAACGCCGAAAACAAAAACAGTCGGGACATGTAATCTGGTCTTATTTTATTTTAATTGAGGAAAATCTGATGCATCTGAGCAAACAAAGCTGTCTGTAAAAAGATGCAGTCGCACCTGTGTTTGTCTGTCCCCGTACAACACACACTTCTGTGCTTGACTTATGAAGACTAATGATCTAACAATGCTTATATATTCATAGTCTGTCGCGAGCCACAGTGATCTATGCATCATGTCATTATATTAACGTGATGCAGTAACAATATCACACAGCCTATGTCTGACCTAACTCAATTTATCTTTATATTATGAAAGCAAATTGTGTTAATGCCAGACTTCATTTATGTCAGATTATTCATAAGGCATAAATAAAAAGTGGTAGGTTTCTACATACAGAACATTAATGCATGATGCGTTGGTTCCACATGCAAAATCTGTTCCAAAAAATCATCTTGGCAACATAGGCTAATGCCACACTATGATCTTTTTTTTTGCCAAATTTTAAAGCAACACAGCGTATATTTTCTCAATAAGGCATGAAAATACATATATGGCCATTTCAGTCCAGTGTCTGATGAATTTGAACAAAATTAAACCTCAGGAGTGACAATTATCACATAAGAAAAACCTCAGAACTTTTCCTAAATACACGTATACATATTACTTAAAAATGAATATAAAGTTGTTTTCTTAGCAGTATTTGAGGTCTGAAAAAATACAGAGCATCTTTTCTGTTTTTTGACCCGTTTCCCCAGTTTTAATTTTCTGCTAATTAATGCAAATGGAAACAATATTTTTATTTGAAATTTGGGAGAAATATTGTTAGTAGCTTACAGAATTAAACAAAAATGATCATTTTACCTAAACACATACCTATAAATATACTGTATATACATAATCATCCTGGCAACATAATGGCAACTAATTTTAGCCACATTTTGAAGCAACACTGCATATAATTTGTCAACAAGGCATAAAAACAATTACATGCAAATAGAAAAAATATTTTTATTTGAAATTTGGTAGAAATATTGTTAATTGTTTACAGAATTAAACAAAAATCATAATTTTACCTAAACACATACCTATAAATATATATACATAATATAAAACATGTTATCTCTTAAACGTGTCTGGTTATGTCTACAAGGAGCTTAAATAGTCCATGTTATGTCTTTATCTTTCCCATTTACTATGTCAATCAATATTATGTCCATAACATTTGTTGTCCATATTGACATGTTATGTCTGTGTTCCATCTATATCATGTGACTTACATATCTGTCATGTTCCATCCATGATGTCTCCAGAATGACTGCTGGCCACCTGCTATAGTGTCAAGCAGCTGTGTCGACACAGAAGAGAGGACCTGAGGGTGATTTAGCTGACTAGACTGTGCTTTGCCATTTCTCTAAGGTGCGAACGAACTGTTTCCTTTGGTGTTGCACTTCCGAAACACTTTGTGATTGTGAAAGCAGCTTCATTAAAGAAACATAACTTCTGTCATTTATTTACCCCCAAGATGTTCAAAACCTGTATATGACTCTTTCTTCTGTGGAACAAAAAAGAAGATATTTTGAGAAATGTGTGAGTGGTTTTGTTTCCATACAATGGAAGTCAATGGAGGATAATGTTGTTTGGAGGATAATGTCATGTTCGGCAGAAGAAAGAAACTCATGCAGGTTTGGAATGAGATGAAGATGAGTTAATGATGAATTAGCATTTTCGGGTGAACTTTCTTTACTTATCTTCGCTTACTTTTGGTTGAATTTATAAATACAGCTGGAGACAGAACTTTACCACAGGAAAAAAAGAAATTCAGCTTTAAATTCATTTACAGTATGTACATTTCAGACAGCTTTGAAAAACAGGTAAAAATTGCCAATGATGGAAAATCCTAAATGCATTATCTAGCATTTATTCATGACTAACCTAATCTGAGTGCAAGTTTTACCTGCCTGACTCTATTTTCATACTCTAATTATAAAGAAAGTCTCATACGTGGTGCAGACAGGCGCCGCGACCATTACCGACCACTTCTAGTAAGATTAGGAGCCACAAGGCTGTCAAAAACCGTCTCCACCGGTCATCCAACATCGGGTCTCATCAGGGACAAAGGAGCCTCCATCTCCCCATGGTGCATGTCTGTCCCGCTTTGAAGCCGAGAGCATCGAGTTCAGCACAGTTAGAGACAGATCAAGTTTACTCAGGGACGGCCAGCCGTACTTGCGCCGAATCCTATCTCGCTTCTAATTATTTTAACTGAAGGGGAAAATGACCCTCTCTCGACCTGCAGGTTTGAAGGGCCGGAGAACTAATTCTCTTCTCCTCTGAGTGTTTTTAAATGGGGCCCCATGCTGAAATCAATAGGCTGAACTGCTGCTTTAAAATTCTTTTTAGGCAAATGTTCCTTAGTGGAAGCAAAGCTGTTCTTCCATGATAAATCCTTGGCATTAGAGTAAAAATGAGAAGGAAGTTTGCATCTGAGCCTCATTTAAGCCACTGAACATTCTAGTTAGTAAATGAACAAGCAAAAAATTACAATCGAGAACCGGTTTCGTTTGTATAAATTCTTCAACTTTCATCACTTGAAAAATGTGTGATGCCCTGAAGCACATCTTGCCTATGACAACATTTCTGTGTCCATGAAATCTCTCTTGAGGGGTATGTGAAGAAAAGGCATCCTCCTGGATCAGTTAGTCTCTGGGGAGCTCTAAGAGACGCGAGAGAGCGAAACGGAGAGAGAGAGAGAGATTGAGAGAGCGCAGGCATAGTGCCAGACACCCTAATGATGAGGATCTGTGTTTAGTATCTGGGGATGGGGCCAGTGTGTATGCCATCCAATTCACCGTGGTAAATGTGCACACTCACTCTTGTCCACCTACAGTATCTCTCTACGCTTCTCCAACTGATGCCAATAAAGCAAATTTCCTGAGAAGCGGTTTACATTCTCACACTCAATGCTAATTCATTGGAAAAATAAAATCCCACATCAGGAACAATACAACACAAAGACACGTGTTTGTATACGCTTTGCTTTAAAGAGGTCATTTGGATGCAAGGGTAAACGGGCGCCTGGGGAAGGATGAGTCAACAGATCGCTTTCACACTTCAAATGAGTCTTTCACTCTATTCATTAAAGCCTCGCGACTTCCTGCCGCCACACAGATCTGAATTGTGAGCGCCCCAACACCGGCCAAAAGTGCACCATTACTCCACGAACAACATCCCCCTCCGTCACATACTCCTCCACGACGGCCGGACATCACAAAGATGCCATTATTTGTCTGTAGTATCTATACCAACAATATATGAAGAGTTTATTTCCAAGAAGAGATATCTCCGTTTTAAAAAAAAAATCAAAAATCATGTTTTTTTTATTGTGCATTCCAATTAATATCAATCAAACTGCAGTTGGTTTGTTTTGATTTGAGTCATAATCACACAAAAATACAGCTAACTAACACAATAAAACACAATCAAAACATGATAACAATAAAAAACATGATTTTTGAAACATTTTAAAAACGAGTTCTCTTTTTGGAAATAAACTCTTCATATGTTCTTATCACACATTGGTGGTTATTAAAGCTGTCTTTGTAACCTTTGCTTCTATATCGCCATCTCTGTGTGAAACATAAAATCGCAGGTAACTTTAATTATATGCAAAATTATGTGGGACAGCTCAAGTAATTTTGCAAATGGGGGTAAGGAGTATGTTTTTAAAGTACTAGTTCAATATCTGATTTTTGTTTATTTGTAACAGAAAAAAATTGATTTGGGTCAGAATAAAAAAATCACTTCTCAAAAATGACTTTTCAAAGGTAGCGCAACAAAGAAAAGCGCAATGTGGATATATGGACATAACTGAGACTGCAGCCTCAAAAAAAATAATTAAATGGCTAAATAATTAAAAGTGTAATTTTCGAATCTTTGCTTGTGGTAGCCCTGCTGGAAAATGAGAACTGCATGCATGGTCTCCTTTACCAACAGCCTGTCAATCAAACGTAACTGACAGCGACCTGTCATGTATAAAGGCCTCGCGTGACGCCCCAATATGCCTTTGTATCTTCTCTTATCCAATTTTCAACAGGGATTTGAAAAGGCTGATGGTTCCTTTGAAGCCCACCGCTGTCTGTTGGGTTATTAACAAACAGAGACCATTTGCTGTTGTAGTACACAAACACACAGCTATATACACTCGGCTCTTAACAGGAGGAAAGCTTTTAGTCCCGCTTTCACACAGCCCGAGCGATCAAAGCGGAGCCTTCAGAATAGCGTCGGTGCCGTCATCAACAGCTAATGCAGAGAAACATCCTCTATAGAAAATTGTAAAAGGAGGCGAAGAAGTGGCCACTCATTAGGTCTACTGAAAGCATCCTTAACACACCATACAAACACAATACGCATCTCTTACGGGTTAAAGAATTTCTAAAAATGTGGTCGCACAATCTGGGTCTGCTTTTATCTCCCCCAAAAAAGTTTTATTTTATATAGTTGGTTTTTTTTAGGATTTCTATAAATTTCCTTTGTTTATAATATCTTCAGGTGAGTACGTTTTAAGTCAAAAAGAAGACATAAAAGGAAGAGGTCACAAAATTCAGGTTGTTGCTTTTCCTTGTTAAATTCGTCAATATCTGTAAGTATGTGCGTGATGATGTGCACGCATATGTGTTGAGAAGAACAGTGTAATCTCAGCGCTGCCCTACTGGTTTTAATCTGCAGACCCCCAACGACATCATTACAGACATCCTGAAGTTATAAGCGAACACACAACCAAAAGGAAATCAAATCAGCGCTGACATCAGTGTCAAACAGTGACACCGGCCTCAAAACAACAGCGTTTAACATCTTGCACAACATGGATGTGTGACAAGTTAAAAAAACCCTACATCTATCTGATCTTATTATCTATCTTATTATTCAATTAATAATTATGATTCACTATATTAAATAACAAGTAATACAACCAAAAGTATAACTAAGTAAGAATGTAATTTTTTGCAGTGAGTGTAGTCTTTTTTTCTTGTTTTCCAGTAAAAATGTCTAAACATTCTTGAATCAAGAAGCAAAATCATCTTGAATTGAGTGAATAAGAAAAAGGTAAACCTTAATTCAAGATTATTTTTCTTAAAACAAGCAAACAAATCTGCCAATGGGGTAAGAAAAATAATCTTGAATTAAGGTTTACCTTTTTCTTATTCACTCATTTTCAAGATGATTTTTCTTACCCCATTGGCAGATTTTTTTGCTTGTTTTAAGCACAAATTCACTGAAATTTCATATTTGTTTTACTAAAAACTAGACTTATTTTCTTAGGTCATTTTGCTCATCAAGAAAATGCATCTTGATTCAAGAATTTGTAGACATTTTTACTAGAAAACAAGAAAAAAAGACTAAGTAGTGCTGAGTGAAATATGAACTGATCGGCTGGGCTAAAATAACCTATGCTTGACCTAGAATTAACCCAGAAAATGTTTCATATTTAATCAAAAGTGTATACAAGCCAATATTGGATAAAAAAGATGCACAATTTTTTGAGCATTAAACTGATTTCAACAATAGACTTGATGAAAACCTCAAAACAACTTTAATATCAGAAAATAATGCTTATTAAAATAGAAATTTAATCTAAATAACCAAGTAGCTATAAACGTTTCAACATACAATCATACTCCTGAATGTTAATATGACGCTTCATACACTCAAGACACATCACACTTGCAATCAAATTTAAGCAACCTCAACCCCAGTCTTAAAGCTCAGGACTAATTCAATCACTTCAAAACAACATTAGGTCCACGCTGCAACAGCACTCATACCCAAATGTAGCTTCTGACAAGACAGATCAATCCATAACACTAACACTGAAAGCTAGAAAATATCCAAAAAAAATCTAAATGTAGGGTATCAGATATTTGCATCAACCAAAGAATAACCAAAAAAAAAAAAAAAACGGCATAAAAGAGAAACTTTACACATTATCTTAAGTTCTTCTTTCTATCCCACTCACTAATACAACACTAACAAAAAAAAAGAGCAGTTACCTGGCACACTTCATACAGTAGTTTGTACTGCTCTGGAGGTTTCTGTAGAGTACAAACTCTGCATCCCATGATGGACAGATCACACCATCTAGTCAAACTCAGCACGCTTCCTCTCTCTCGCTCATTCGAATGCGCACCTCTTTCTTCCGTCTCTCCCTCTTCAATCTGTCGGATTCATGTAAGCTTCCCGGTGAGCTTGAGCGTCTGCCTGGAGGTCTGTCTCAGTCCCCCAGCATTCTCTCTCTGGATCTCCCCGTCTGCCTCAGCTGCTTACACAGGGAACACGCTGCTACTTATGCACGCCCACTCATGCATATTAAGCAGCTGAATATTCATAAGGGGGCTGTCCCGTAGCACCCCAAAGACTAAATGGCGAATTTTAAAGGTGCATTTAAAGCTGGTTAAGATGAATTCATTACTCTGATGTGTAAAAGCAAAGACAAGCCTACAAATACAAATATCTTTGCGGACATTATGCAAATCTTTGTAATAAGAAACAAGTCGTTGAAACAACAATGAGAAGCACTCATGCAATAAATGAACCAAAGCCTCTTATTCTGCGATAATACATGTGAACTGTATAAACAACTTAAGCATCAAGACAAAAACATCTTTATTTTGGTGACCTTTGATGTCCGCATGAGAAAAAAACGGATAAACATGTCAATCGTTGGAGTCCATTCTTCACTAATAAGTGGGCCGACAGCCAAGCTCACAGTCCGAACTCTTCCTTTTGCCTCATGACTGATGCAAAACGACACGGTGATCTTGGTCTCCTGCTCATTCACAAGTTGCCCTTTAGGGCAACGTACTTGACAATAGGGCACTGCAGACCTGGCAACGAATATGCCCGCTACCGTGGTGCCACTCAGCCAACCAAACATAAATGTCAATTAGAGGAACACTGAACCTTCATCTTTATTCACATGAGAACTATGATACACAACAACACGCTCTGTACAAAAATCCCAGTTTGTGGCAAACGATATTCAGATCAACTTCAGATGGACTGCTAGCATCGTCACTGAGTAAATAGCGTTTTTTAAAAGTTGTGTGTTTAAAGAAATAGACTGGATATTTTAATACAAAAATAAAAAGATAATGAAAACACATCATTTTCGTGAGCAGTCTTTACTGGCAGAACACAAAAACCAAAAGCAAACCAAACGAAGCAAAATACAACAATACGAAACTAAAAAGTAAATAAAAGTATTTTAATATTTTAGCATTGTTTTTGTTAACTCTTTTGGTCACAATATTCATATATAATCTGATTTTGAGACAGCACTATGCAGGTCCAACACATGAGATTCTTTCGTGCCATGACAGCTGCACGCCCATCCACATTCCACATCTACAACCACATGTTTTGCGCTCCACAAATATCAGGAGAGCCCAACTGGCTTCTCATGTGACATGCGGGCTTATCAAATGAAAAAATATTATTTCAGACACGGGTTTAATCCGCCTCTGCCCACCATGAGCCATCATCTCATTGACTGGGAATGTCTCACCAGGGAGAAACACAGGAAATTAGCTGGCACATCGTTTTTGACCTGCCTCTGTGACATGGGCTAACATGAGAGTCGGATTGTATGTATACGCACGTTTATGTTCAAATTGGCAGCAGTGGTGGGATTTCCTCACACAAGATGTTTCCAGAAGATACCTATCGGTCCCAGATTCCTGACATTTCCCAGCCTGGCGGGGTGAGGCTCCCAAAGGACCGTTCCACTTCCAATACCATCATTACAGTACCATGCAGTCATCATTGACATCATCTGTTTAAGCAGAATCTCTTCCCTGCATCTCTGATTTCTGAATGCATGATGGTCCTGAATGGCTTAGATCAATGATGTTATTAAAGCTCTCGAAACACAAAGAATCACAAGAGGCAATATGTGGAGCAGAAGATGAGGGAGTGCTTTATTAAGGCAGAGTGCCATCATTTCAATGACTTTCTTTCATCATCTTTATGTTTCTAAAATCAGTGCCTAGAGAAACTATTCCGCCTTGATAGACATCTATGTGTGTGTATGGATTAGTTTATGACCCACCTAAAGCTGAGATGATCGAAGAGATTTACAGATCTTTGACTCATCTCACCTGAAGCTAGAGGATTACTATATAGGCACGACCAACAAAATCTCATCCACTTAAACTTTACACATACCCACACACACACAAATAACACAGTAGTTGACAGTAGTCAAGTGTTGTCAATTCATGGCTCTAAAAATGTATAAAATGTTTATGCACCAAGACTGCGAACAATAACATGCACTTATTAAACATCGCAATCGCCATTACACTAAATACAGCTAATGCATTTGTGTACTTTGCCATTAAAATCACTTATTTCTGTGTGCACCAGATTTTGACAGCTATGTATTTTAGAAAACTATTTATTTCAAACGGAGTAAAGAAATGTACTTCATTATAAATAACCAATTCATCATTTTTACATTAGAGTGTTGTAACTACATTCGTCATGGTACCATTCTGTTGCCGTGCCAACGCTGTACCCTACCTGCATCCCTGCAGAACTTATTTAGACAATTATACAATTTGATCTCTAAATTCTGCCTAATCCCAACAAAAGAAAAGGCCCGAGTCTCAGATAATGATGTTTGGTGGGGTGTCAGAGCAGCCACACGGGAGTTGGAGGAAGGGCCGAGTCGAGGAGGTGACGTGCCAGAAGCGGGGGGACGGAGGCTACATCATCCCCACTTTAATTAAGATGACACAGACAATGAGAAAGCAGTGTCCTCCTGCTCTAAGCTCGGATGCAAACATTCATATTCATTCGCTGTTCCTCCAGATGTCTCGCTGAGGCCCCATAGGACCCAGTTTAACAGTTGTCTGTGTCGAACCGCCACAACGGGGGGCTGAAGAGATCTCTCTTGCATGTCCTCTTTGTTCAACGCCCTCTTTGAATTCAGCTCTCAAAGGATGCATCAGACTAGGGAATGGCATATATGTATACACTTTTATGGATGTAATAATGTGCAAATGACATTATTTCTTTTTTGTTCTTATGTCACACAGTTCATTGCAAAGAAATGTTACATTTATAAATGAACTAAAAAAATGCTATTCAAATGGTGTCGAACACCAGGCCCCCAGCAGCCCATTGGAGAATACTGTACTTATAAAACTCTATGTTGGGGATCAAAGTTCAGTCCAGGTTTGGTTGGGAGTTAAATAGAGTCGTGCCCCGGCATTTCTAACACACTACTGGGCTTAATGTCACGCTATCAGTCTCCCCATCTGACAGATTAAGCTCTGAGAGGAAGAGCGAGAGAGAGATTTGGAGGTGCTCATCCGACTTTTATAGAGCGCTAGAGTTTAAAGAGCAGGAGACCCTCGATCCGAGGACAATCTCTCTTGAGAATGTTTCAGTGCCCATCACTAAAACATCAGCTGAGAGAGAGAGAGAGAGAGAGAGAGAGAGAGTGAGAGTGAGAGAGAGAGAGAGTGAGTGAGAGAGAGAGTGAGTGAGTGAGAGAGAGAGAGTGAGAGGAATATTTTATGTGTACCAATTTTATCTGTTTGTAAAAACAAAAGTACTTCTGCCAACCATTGATTGGAATCTGTTCAATGCACCATGCAAATCTATTTAGCGAGTTAAATGCAAAATGACAGTTGACGTAAGAATCGTTTGATAAATTATTTACAAAGAAATTGGTTCTGCTCGTGTTTCATGAGTGAGGCCCAACAATGCTTTACTTAAACACTGGAAATACATCTTTCCAAATCATTTCCAGAAGACAAAGTACTGCGGAAAATACAAAAACAACAAATTGGATGAACTAGACAAAAATCTTCAAGACAGTATGATATTCAATGTACAGTATTGTACTTTCAACCCTCAAAACCTTGTTTTCATTCATGTCTTACAAAATATGGCACGCACACCAACTCCGGTCCATTCCAGGACAGTCTTGATGGAAACCTCATGTATGTGCATCAAGGATTCTGGAGAATAAGCTTGAATTCCATCCAGCAACAGAAAGCGAATCCAACCTCTCTTCAGAAACTGTCATGATATCTCAAAGGAGCCACGAAAAAGCAAACCTGAGAGCATTAAACACAGGCACAGTTTTGGAAGGATTCTAGAGCAACTAAGCCACATAAGTCGTAAAAAAGGGTTCGAGGACTCGCAGTAAATGAACAACTGACAGTGAAAAGCTGTCAGGCTCCAGGTTGAGCGGATAAAAGCGGATTTAGATGTGAATAAATTGGCAGAGGTGATGACAGAGGTGGGGCTTAAGGGAGGTGAGTTCATTCTCCGTCTATGACTGGCACATCTAATATGTCTTGGGCCCTGGCTGGACTCCAGCTAGCAGTCATCTGCCCTCGCCGTACAAAGAATTAACCACTATAATAAGGACATTAAAATCAGGGCCTAACCTTTGCCACAATAAAACCTCTCATTGCAAACCCAAGCCTAATAAAATAATATTTACGGTTCTTATCTAAATGCCATGACATTCCTTTATGGGGCTAACTCCCCAATGTTTGTCACCACCACTAATAGACTGGATATTAAAAGATTTCATATTCAGTCTGTGGCTCTTGATACGGTGGGAGAGAGGCTTGGCATTTTTACAAAAGCGCAGCTTAGTCCAGGTAAATGGTTAAATGTGATTACGGAACAAATTTATATAATACATTCATAAATATGCAAAACCTGTTAAACTCTAGAATTCACTATCATTAAATCTTAGTTAATAGACTGTATTATTAATAATAGCAATACATTTTGTTAAAATATTTACAATTAATATTACATTATTATTAAAAACTAGTGCTGTCAAACCAATTAATTGCAATTAATTAGGGCTGTCAAACAATTAACCGCGATTTATCCTATCCAGAAAAAAGTTTGTGTTTACATAACATTTGTCTGTGTTTTGTGTATATTTATTTTGTATTTATGAGGACATACACATACATGTATACATATTTGGGAAATATTTACAATTTAAATGATATATAAATGTTTATAAATGTTTACATTTTATTTTTTTCTTAAATATATGCATGTTTTTATAAATACAAAATTAATATGCACAGTACACAGACATATATTATGTAACCACAAACTGGATGCGACTAATCGCGATTAGTCATTTGACAGCCCTACAATTATTTGAATTCGTATATAAATACACAAACATACATGTAGCTTATAAAAAATGCCTATATACAGTATATATTTATACATAATATATAATTGATAATAAAATGTTAAATGTATGTGTTTGCATTTGTATATAAATAAACATAACATAAACACATATTTAATATAAACATTTATTTCGGAATTGAATAATCCCAACAGAACTACTAAAAACAAATTACTAAAAATAATAATACACATACAGAGAAAACACATATAAAAAGAAGAAAATAATCTGTAGAGTTCCAATCATTTAAGACTTTACAAGAGATACATCCTTACCTAAAGGCTTTTGGGATTACAACTTTAATGCCCTATACACTTCAACCCCGATTTACTCATTTATAGGTCAAAAAAGATTGGCAGATGTTGTCATGCACTGAATTGTATATGTTGTGTATGCGGCTGATCTAGGTCATGATTATTTACAACAATGTATATCTCTTCTTATTTCACTTTTGTAAAAAAATCATGGTTCTTTCCAACTAGATGTGTAGGTTGAGTTCTTTAATACGCAAGCAATTTTGTTAGGGTAAATCAACTGAGATGTGAAATGCACATAACGTATCAACATATGCGCATATCAACTGCACGTTCTGCTCATTTAATGACGGAAAAATTTTAAAAATGGTTGGCTAGAGTTAAAAGAACAGTATAAAGAGTATCATTTCAACTGTACCAGCACATCTCCTTCCACTTCCAAACATCAGTTCTCCACACACACACCAGACAATACAAACCTTGTTAGCGAGTCGATCTAAATTGGATAACACATCCAAATGAAATCAGATAACAATCAAAGTGCAATTCATCAAATCTCCACCTCTGATGTGCCTCCCTGTATTGAAGCCCAAATGTCTGGAGGTTTAGGTCTCTAATCACGTTAGCATACATGAAAAATACATTTGTAACAATCGGCATTATTTAACGTCCCAGTTTCCCTTCCAGAGTGCAGTTTAGCCAATCTTACATTGACTTTTTTAACAGCGTGCATGGAAAAGGTTCAGGCGGAGTTGTGTATGTAGAAAGGATAATGATTTCTTTAAAACGGTTAATAGTTGCTATTAAACTCTCTTAATAATACATTTTGACAAAAGCACCGTGCTACTGATCTGAAGCTGCGTGTGGTAAAATGAACAAGTCAAAGCCTCAAGAGCGACAAATGCTAATCAATGCTGCCATTTGGGAGCGTTTGAGTGTATCTGTTGTTCTTCTAAATCTCTTTTAGAGAGAAACCAGCCACAAAGAACCAGTTTCCCCATTAGTGAACGCCGCAGTGTTCCTTTACTCCAGGTTATTAGTGTTGCTCTATAATTCCCTAAGAGCTGTTTCTCCCCACACAGTCACCGAGAGCTGGCTGTTTGCTTGAAGATCATTTTACCTCAGTCTTCATATAGCCCCTCTTTCTGGGCTCAGAATGGGGGGAAAATAGATGTCTAGGGCTTTTAAAAAGACCCCGGGTCCTATAATTTTCATCCAATTCAAACTTCATTTGTGGTGAAGTACTCAGCAAATGCAGTCATTACGGAATACAATACTACGGCTCAGCTAGAGGGGCATAAGAATCCATTAAGCGGGAGAAAGGAGGAGTGTCTTAACCATATTTTGCTGCCTGACAAAGAAAGAACGAGCGGGTGAGCAAAGGAGAGAGAGAATGTTTTGCAAATACAGAAATGAGCGTCGTACATGCCGCACAGCTGCTAACACATTTCGAAATAGTAAATCGCCAAAGGGCGGAAAATTCTGTACTGTCTGCGCGCAAACCACCAGACGGATATTGGCTGGTGTGTGTGTGTGTGTGTGTGTGTGTGTGTGTGTGTGTGTGTATTATACAGTTTTTACAGTATTACACAAATCAAAGGGGACAGTTTATGTCAGAGATAAATGAAGGTATGTGTTTAACTGCTAGGCAAACTTCTATTACACAAAGACCAGAACAGATAATTACTTTTCTGACTGAATCTAATAAATGAACAAAGGAAAATAAAAAGAGTGACCATGTTATATGTACTATTTTGTTGTATTTTTAATGGATTATAAAAATCCCTTGTACTAAGACAATATGTATTTTTATTTTAAAATAATTATCCAATATAATATATTACACAAAAATACATGTATATTATATAATATTATAATAAAATAAATATACATTAAATATAAACAAAAAATGTATTGATATATTAAAAATACATATTGAATATTCATGTAAAATATGTAAAAATAATCCTAAAAATGTATTTTTTCTGTACTTCAGTAGATCAAAGTAATGTTAAGTATTTTTCTATTCATTTTGCGAAACCTTTTGTCGGCACTTTTGGACATAATCTTTTACCTAAAACTTCTGAGAGAGCGAGATCTGAGAAGAAAGTAAAGTGATAGCGTGTTTGACTTTCTTTCTTTTGCAAATCACAAAAGAAGATATTTTGAAAAATGTTGGTAACCGAACAATGGTGGTACCCATTCACTTCTTTTGTATAGACACAAAATCAATGCTCAATGGGTCAATGCTGTTGTTCCGTAACCAAAATTCTTCAAAATATCTTCTTTTGTTTTCTGCAGAAGAAAGAAAGTCATACAGGTTTGAAATGTCAAGAGGGTTAGTAAATGATGACAGATTTTTCATTTTTGGCTCAACTATCTACTTAAATAGCATATGGCACTGGCACCTCGCTTAGCTTCCACCCATAATGCCTCAAAGACAGTTTAAAACCTGTTTTACGACCAAAACTCCAACACAGACAGTTCCTCACACAGCCCTGTCTTTCTCTAATATTAATCACAACCTCTCTCTCTCTGACTTTTCCTTCTCTAATGGAGTCATGTTCACTGGAGCAAATCCTCTCTCGGCTCCCTGCCTTTTCTGTCACATGTTTTCAATTACGATGGCCAGAACACACAAAGAGAACCAGTGCCATAATTCAATAAGATTACAAAGGAAAGAGGGCAGAAGGAGCCCCGGTTATTGTCACCGCAACGGGTGAGTGACAGTGGCCGTTCTGCATCTTTCTTCCAGACCCCTTAACAATGAATTCTAGCTTTGTACCCGCCATTCAAATGTTGACACCGGGACCCCGTAGGGCCCTCAGGGGTTGCGTTATATGTGAGGGTGTGGGTTGATGTGCGCTAGGGTGAAGAAAAAGGGTCTTTGACTGTGGCCCTTCCAAAGGGCCGCCAATTAAAATAAAGATGCACACTTTGCAGCTGGCCTGTTGCTCTCACGCAGGCAGTCTGTAAAATAAATTACAGATCAAATTTTAATACCAAAGGATTAATAAGCAAGCAAACAGAACATGTTGTGTATCTATATCAGTTTTCGCGCCGTAAAATTGGGTCATTCAAACAGGTGGTTCATTACATATGGGGTTCATCCTTTTATTGACTGAAAAGGTGTGTTTTTAATCTCCTGAGTCAACCTCACTCATCTGCTTCATCTGAATGATGAGCGCTGTTATGTTCAGTAACATTAGTGTCTCAGACGTGATGTGGCTTCATTACGTCTGAACTTTGCTTTGATTTTTCTTTACAGCTTACTACACACAAGTCCCCTAATGAGACGAACAGGTGAGTGACAATTCTCCCTCCGACACACACACAAGCAGGGATAACAGAGTGCTAAATTATCAACAATCTCTAGATACACACTGCAAGTCTCACAATGAAGGTTAAACGGAATCTGCACCCCAAGATAACTTTAAAAGGAGAGAAATGTCTGCTACAAACATGAACAATATTTCAGAAATTTTCAGCAATGCAATAAAAAATCCACTCAGAACACATTAGGAACTGCATAGCAACACCCTGGCAACCAACCAGCATTGTGGTGGGGAGATTTTCACAGGCAAACACCAATGTCTTGAAAATGATTTTATTCTCATTTTCTTTAGTAGATTTCTCATAAAAACAACCTATTTCTATTCACTTATTTTTTACTTAAGCACAGAAAAACAGAAGTTAAAGTGTTGTCTTATAGTGGGAACCAGTTGCCAAGGAAACAAGAGAGTGGATTGCGAGGAGGTCTATATACTAGTAACTCTACATACTTTAAAAAAATGTGCATTTGTATATTTGATATCTCATTCATACTGTATGCAGAACTGTTCCATCACACAAACAGCAACCTATATGAGAAGACCATTCATCTGAATGAAACTGGTGCTACATAGGACATCAAAAGAACTTGGTACTGAATATAAACAGAGACTTAAGTATACTGCATTTTCTGTTGATCTGTAATGCTATTACATTTACACTTAGCAGATGCTTTTATCCAAACCGCTTACAAACGAGGTAACAATGGAAGCAATTGGAACAACATAAGGACAACAAAAAGCATAAGTGCAATAAAACTGGTCTCATATAGCCTACCACAGTATACAAAAAAATTATGAAAGCAACAAGTAATCAATTGGGGTGAAGTTGCAAATACAAATAAAAACGATGAATAAACAAAGACACTGACAAAAACAGTTAGATCTTCATTGGTAACAGCGAAGAATTTATTTTTGAAGCTTCAGCTCCCCCTATAGGAAGCAATTATTAAATAACAGAACTATGAAACAATGAAACGGATGTTTTCTTTGAAAGGGCACTCTGTTTAAATAAAAACGTGAATGGTCATAATTAGATTATAGACCTAATCTTATTTCACAAGTCCCTCAACTTTACATTACTTATTATAGTATTAATATTATAATAGTAACAACACAGTTGTGGTGTGAAGCATGAACTTTCCCTATATAATCAGAAATGTATAAACCACACCCCACTATTAGTCACTATGATCATTTTATTTGTTAAAATAAAAACTGAGTCAGTTCAGCAGCAGACAATGTATCATCCTTTGGCAAAGCCGCTTCAGAAGAGAATAAAGATTCAAGAAAGACTTGACAAAATCTCTTCCAGCCAAAGTGAATGGTGGGTGTGAAAATGTCAAGTGTGTGAAAGAGAGCGAGAGAGAAGTGTATGTGTGTGATTAGTAGAAAGTTGACAGTGAAGTTTGTAACAAACTGAGAATCTATGCACACAATTTCATAAAATCAATTTCGTAGACTTACATTTTTAAAACATATTTTCCCATGTCCATTTATCCTCACACGAACCTACTTACTTCAAATATTTGTATATCTTTTTACTAGTGCAGACTCAACTTTAACATGAAACACACAAGAATACCTGTAAGGGACATGCCAAAGCCAGAGATTACCTTGTTTGAATATTTTTTTGCCTTTGTTTTAGGAATAGAAAAAGAATAAAGTGATGGGGAGGAGAGAGGTCAGTTGGATCAGGAAAGGACCACGAGCCAGGTGGCGTACAGTAGTTCTGACACTATTATATGGTGCTGCTTGTACAACCTAGAAATATAGCCCCACCTTATATCCATGACTCAGAACAGTTTATTTACTGGGGCCACAAGGAGGTACTAGAGGGTCCGTGACAATTTTAGGAGAAAAAGATTTTACAAAGGTATTTTAACAAGAAATACAAAAATGCATATAAATTCAAATGTTTCTATAACATTCTGATATGGGGTAGAGAATATATACAATACAGAATAAGGAAGTAGCTATTGCCAACATTATAACTTGTCATTATATACATAATATTATGTCTTGCTATTTTAATAAGGGTTAATAATAATTTTCATGTAGGTACTTTAATGAGAATATGGGGAAGAAAATAGGGGTGAAATAATTGTAAAAAGATGTATATGTATGCTAAATATCATCATTAACATATGCAGGCCATATATAGATTTATCCCCTTTGTAATCTTTCATCTTTGTTACTTTTGCTCTTCACTCAACGGATAAGCACATTTTCTGAGGAAGATTTTATTTGTCCTAACCAAGATTATGTTTTGGTCAAAAGTTCAAAGTTTTACATTTTTGGCACGACTTGAAACCCTGTCTCCTCTGACTACGCATTCTCTTCAGACCAGTCTTTGCACAGAGACAGATGAGGTCCACTCCACAAAAGCATTGCTGAACTTTCTATTACCAGGTTTGTTTGGTTAAACAGAGCCCTTGAGTCAGCCAAAAGAGTATTTTGTGATGGCTGCAAGTTGTTTGGGGTCAAATACAGAACAAATGCCATTGTCTGCTCTGAGTTTGACCCCTGGATTCCACAAGCGGCACAACAGTACATTTACACTTAACAAACATTGTCTGAGAGTCAGCTTTACAAATCAAGCTCTTCAACCACAGGAACACTCTCTGTTAAACACAATTACTTACAGAAATGTAATGAAATCAAGTGACTATAGAGATAAATGGCATGTGAAACACAGAGACGTTCAACATACACTGTGGAAACAAACCGAAAATGTGTTAATACTGTAAAACTATAAATCCTGAGTCATGGTGCATAATGCTGGTTACAATCTTGCTCCCCAATAATTTCCTGCTCTACCGTCGAAAAGCAGAATATACACTGTTATTATATTAATATACAGTATATCACATATACACGAGTGGCCAAAGCTTACAGGATGATATCTGGAAAAACACTCAAAACCACTAGAGGGACCTCCTCGCCCTCACGTCTACTTTATCTCCACCAGATGGGTTGAACCCAGCTGGTCTCCTGGCAGAGTTTGGGCAAACATCACCACATTCTCTCGGTCTCTTAAAAACAAGGTATTCTAACAGGTCAACGGAGACCTGCTTTAACAGACAACAGCACAACGTAAACGCCAAAGCACATTTTTCAGTGAGCACATAAATATTTTACAGTAGAGGCACACCTGGCGACCAACGGCCCGTAAATCCTCTCGCTTTGACAAACACGTGTAATGTAATGTTCGCATTTTGACACATAAATGCTTAAACAGAATTATTTTTGACAAAACAGACAAGGTAAGACCTAATGTGAATGAACATTTATCTCAACATATTTGACTTCTTTTTGGTGGAAAAGCATACTTTTGCATTTAAGGATATACAAATAATTTCACAAATTAAATTGGTTTTTATGTTGCATTTGGCTCATCGCTATTACTTTAAGAAACAGGGAAATCGAAAGCCATGGGTGTTTAAAAGATTTCAATATAGCCAAGACAGTTAAGAATATCAGCCCTACATTATCTTATTTCAGGTTTATTACATTCTTACACACGAGTCGGTAAACCAAAGACGGGAAGCACATGGGCTCAGGGGCCTTTTGCCCCGTACAACAGCAGTCCAGCTGGAACATTTGTACAGTATACAGTTGCCCAGCCGTTCCACTACACACAAACATCGCCATCCCATCATGCACACTCATACAGAGACCCTTCTGTCTCCACTGAAGCCTGTCATACGGAGAGCAGTTTGAACATATCGGTTGGCGAGAGCAAGCTAGAGTCAAAAGAATTTAAAGTGGCTAATCATGAAAATTGTTCTTGATCTTTTGAAATAAAACTGGGTTATCAAAACAAAGTAACCGTCAATCCCAGGAAAAAAAGATCAAACTGAACTGCAAAAACAGCTTGTTCCACACTTCGCAACTTTTTGACGTCAGATGAATATATTCACACTTGACAGCTCACATCTGCATGTCAACGATGAATATTTAATATTCAAAACTTGGCCCGTCTAGTCATGGACTGACCATGAGTTGACAAGCCAAGTTTTGGAATATTAAAAACAGGAGAAAGGTGGGATACACAAACACAAAAAGAACTTTGTGCCCATAAATCTTATTCATGTTTTAATTCAAGACATACAAATGCATAAAACCACAGTTAGTTGCAAGGCATGTGAGAACCACCACATTTCACGACACTGATATTCAACCTGTTTAAATTTGCACAAATAAATCTTAAAATGAGCGAAGATTTTCACAGATGAACGATTTAAAATGTTTGTATGGCAAATTCCATACATGTAAGGGGACCTTCATTATGAAAGGTCTTTATACACCTCTGAAGACATAGTTATGTATATTATATTGCACTTCTGTCAATAGATACTCCAATTTCATTACATACAGCACATTTCAATGCATTGTTTGGTTTCAGAAAATGTATATTACATAGACTTTTAGATTAAATGAAGTCATAACGGTCTAGTTTAAAGGGATCGTTCACCCCAAAATTGGTCATTATTTATTTACCCTCATGTTTTTTAAAACCTGTATATGACTCTTTCTCAAGTATAACATAAAAGAATATATTTTAAGAAATGTCTCTGTAGTTTTGTGTCCATACAATGCAAGTCAATTGGATCCAATTCTGTTACCAACTTTCATTTCTGGATGAACTTTCCCTTTAAACGCCATGATGTTTTTTTCCTTCTGTGCGGCATCAGAACCGTGCCGCTGCCTTTGCCGGTCCGTGCAGAAGTGTGTCGTGCCTGCTGTAGGGTGTGTGGCTTGGCTTCATGGAGGCAGGAAAAGGATCTGAATGTGGCCACTGCAGCCAGAGTCCAGCAGTCTTGAGTAAACAGCTTCATCTGCACCAGTAATCACCACCATCTCCAACACAGGCCATCTGTGGCCTAAAAAGCAGCCTCCACAACGACAACTGTGCCTGTGTTACTGCGTGTTTATGTGAGGAGGAAGGCTAAGTATACATGACTTAGCCTAGCTAAACTCCTCTTTCTTGGAAGAGCGTTCTGAACACAGCCCTCGTTTTTTTGAAGCACTCGGATAGAGCTAAGTGTTTGGAAGAACAACGTTTTCTTTGACTTCCTTGGAGTTCACACAAAGTGACATCACTGCCATACGTTCACATTTACTGCCTAACATAAAAATTTGTCTGAATTGTAAGCTAAAATAGACCAAAAATAGAGTAGAATATGCTAAAGCTAATAACTTGAAACACCTTAGCGACACCCTGGCAACCGGTGTCATGACAAAGTCTGCCCCCCGTGTGAATTGTGTCCGCTTAGGACCCAATCTAGTAGGTAGATGTAGGATGTTATCTCGATATGTTGTTGTATGGCTAACCGAAGCTGCGTTAGATTCTAGCGAGCTAAATACGCAGTATAAAGTAAAAGCATTAAAATGCTAAACAATGCTAAAAACATGCTAAAATGTACGTTTATGAAAAACATAAGACGCATTTTTTTTTGTCAATGCTTGATGTAACATACATGCCAGAATTTCTGGGTCAACATCTGCTTAACAAACAAAAAACATTACTTTCGATATTTTAAAATTACCATGGTTTTATTATAACTAAAACAGTAAAAATAAGATTTGCTTGATTTCACCACCCATAGCCTCATTTATGTACTATTATAAGAAGCATTTAGTGAAAAAGACAATAATGGTCATTTTAACAAAGTACTAGCGACATAAATCGTAATGTAATTTTGTAAGAATTGCAATCAGGCACTAAAAAGAGTACCCATTAGAAGTTCTTTCAGCAAATAGAATCACTCGGGGTCCTAAGCGGACACAATTCATACAGGGGCATAAACTGTGTGCCGGTGTCATAACAAGTCTCAAAATTTCTTGGGCAAATGTTTAAATATAGATTTTATTTTAATACTCAACTTGACAACAGAGTACACCACATTTTTACAGCATCAGACACTATATTCTGTGCGGTCTAGCCATATGTTTTTCTTTGCCTTGTGGACTTGGTTACATTTTAACCTGGAATAATAACTTCTTTAACTAGTAAGACTCTGATGTTAGTCATTTCTCAATGCAATGGAGGTTACTACAAGCAACTTCTGCGCCAACAGACCTCTGTCTAAACTTCAAGAGCGCCATAAAATATTGACGCTACATACAATGAAAGTGAATGAGACTGAGCCTGTCCGCCACCGAAGACTTCTGTGATTCACAGAAGTCAGTCATACACAAATTTTCATTTCTCAGAGTGGTCACCTCATATACACAAAGCCCCCCTCGCTGTCATTGGTTAAAGGTTACATGCGTGAGCACAGACGAGTGTAATGAGCAGGAGGCAAAGATCAATGTCTGATCCAGATCAACCTGTTAAGACTTAACACAAGATTACGCCCAGCGCTTCTGCTGGGGTGAAGGAGACCACAGGTCCACATCGCAACACAGAAATGAGGCAGAAAATGTGCCAATGTCGTGGGTTCGATCCCAGGTGATTGCACATACTTAGAAACAAAATGTATAGGATAATGTAATGTAAGTCGCTTTGGATAAAAGCGTCTGCCAAATGCATGAATAAATAATTTAGGACAAAAAACCCCCAATATAAATCAATCCATAATAAATTAATCCAAAATATCTTTAAAATAAATATTTTTTTATATTTTAATGTAAAAAACTACAATTAATAATGATATATATATATATATATATATATATATATATATAATTATATCAAAAATTGTCAATTAACGCTGCATTTTTTAACAGTAGTGCATGTATGTCAATATGTATTTCAATCAATCATCAATCAACCATCTAATGCTTAATGGGACAGTCTAGCCAAAATAAAAATTCTGCCATCATTTATTCACCCTCATGTCATTCAAAAACTGTTTGACTCTTTCTTCTGTGAAACACAAAAGAAGATATTTTGAGAAATGGTTTTGTGTCCATACAATGGAAGTCAATAGGGGCCAGTACAATATCTTCTTTTGTGTTCTGCAGAAGAAAGAAAGTCATATAGGTTCATAATGACGTGAGGGTAAGTAAACAATGAAAGGATTAACATTTCTGGGTGAACTATTCCTTTACGATCAATACCTTAATGATTTATGACTTCAATACCGTGCTACACGTACCCCCCTCTCTAAATCCCCTCTCCAAGTCCCCTGTGGCCAATTAACAAATTAACCACTAGTCACCTTGATCCCTGATCAGGTCTTGAGTTAGTTAGTGCTGTGACCCCTGCAATCACAGTAATCCCCCTTACACCCACATTACAGCCGCTTTCCGTCCGACAATGAACGTCAGGTGTGCTCCAACAGATTAGCGCTAATCTGCTTTCTAATGAACGCAGTGGTATACAGAGGGGGTGTACAGCAGGCCCCACGCCGCCTTTGAAGTCAGATCAGTGGGGCGGAATAAAAGGCATTCCCACCGGCTAGACCTGACTCACGGCCTGATAAGGCGAGCCTGGGATTAGCGGATCCTTTTGCACCCCCTGCAACTCTTAATTTCCCTGTCTCTGTTTCCCCGTCTCTGTCGCTCCTGGTTTTTAATTAATTAATTATCGTCCGAATGGGCGAGCTCCAGAACATCTCAAGATCTTTGATGTTTTGCTCGTGTTATTTTCTCACAATGTTCAAAATCGAATGGGAGCCTATTGTTTGGAGGACATCCAACTTTTTTATAAGGCCAGCAAGAGAAATAAAGGGTGAAATAAAGATATCAGAGAGAAGGGAAATATCAGGAAGGCAATGGGTGGAAAGCCACAGGCTCTTTTAGACAGAGTACTTCCTTCACAGGGCTGGCACAAAACGAAGGTCAAAATAGCAAAAAACAACAGGAAACCGAAGACCCTACTGACACCTCCAGAGTAGAACAGAGCCCCAAACCAAACGATTTCTCTTGAAATGCAAATTGTAACACTACTGTACCATCTTAAATAACCCTACGCAATCCCTTAGAGATTCCAAAGAAAACTTGGAAAAATTCAGTCCTACGTTCTCATTTACTACGACGCATTACTCATCTTGGTCGCAGCGTGCACACATTCTGACAGATGTGTACAGTGTTGATGTACTTACACTCTTAGTGACTGCACCGCCCGTAAAAAGCTCTGTCTGCGGCAGAGGTCAAGTATCCCATGAGCCACCTAAAACCATAAACTCGTTCACCTTCATGCATGTCTACAATCGAATTGCCCTTAGATGTTCTCTACCCTTTTAAACAACCTCAAAGCTGCCCCAACCTAACCTACACCTTTCAACTTGAGGGCTATCACTGCTCAGCTGGAGAGCTTGACCCTCAGACAACACACAAGAACAGATCAAGAAGACACAGAGAGCTATTAAAGTCCAGCCAAAGACATCGAGAGCCACTTTAATGTCGTTCCACTCCACCAACGCCTTCCTCGGTTTCTGTATTTCCCTTCGCCTTTACAATCTTCAATCCACATGATGGTGTACACACTAAATTACCATCTTTGTACAGAAATAGAGCAGGATGGATGCTATGGATGTCCGTTTCTTGGAAATCAGAAGTGCTGGTGTAAGCAGAGAACGATTGAGGGCCCAGTGGAAAAAAAAAACAAAGGAAACCAGCGGTCATAAGTTCTTTCTAAAACTAACACAAGCCAGCTACAATAAAAGAGCAAAAATATTACCTGAGCTTATACTTGGTTGAAAGATATACTTGTGAGGTTTAAGATTTTTTTAGAGTACACACTGCAAAGGTTTGGAAATGACAACCTTTCTCATTTCGGGTGAGAACAGAATGCAAGAGTTACTCCCGAACCCACAATGGATGACATGGCAAGAACTACAGCAGAAATTCACCATGATTCTTGTGGACCTTAACAACACGCACACTGTAAAAAAAATCCCGTAAAAAAACAGATAAAGTACTGGCAGAAAATTACCAGTACATTTTCCTTTATTTTACGGACATTTCCATTAATGCTAAAATGCAAATGAATGCAGTGCAAAATGTAAAATACAGGTAAAACAACTGTAAAAATGAACACGGAAAATTCCTTCATATTAATACAGTATATTGTGCCCTATTTTTACGGCTTTTTTTTAGAGTGCATGCATGCATATCTTTCTGAATACACACAGATCGAAATGTTTTGAGATGACAAAAATCTAAAATTAATATTATGTGTCACTGGGTTTTGCAAACATCTAAGAAAGAAAGAAAGAAAGAAAGAAAGAAAGAGGGAGAGAGAGAGAGAGAGAGAGAAAGAAAGACAGTCAGACAGACAGAAAGGATGGACGGACCAACTGAAGAACCGAAAGAAAGACAGACAGACAGACAGACAGACAGAAAAAAGAAAGAATGACTGACTGACAGAAAGGACGGACGGACGGAAGAAAGGAAAGAAAGGACGGAAGAAAGGAAAGAAAGAAAGACAGACAGACAGACAGACAGACAGACAGACAGACAGACAGACAGAAAGAAAGAAAGAAAGAAAGAAAGAAAGAAAGAAAGAAAGAAAGAAAGAAAGAAAGAAAGAAAGAGGGAGAGAGAGAGAAAGAAAGACAGTCAGACAGACAGACAGAAAGGATGGACGGACCAACTGAAGAACCGAAAGAAAGACAGACAGACAGAAAAAAGAAAGAATGACTGACTGACAGAAAGGACGGACGGACGGAAGAAAGGAAAGAAAGGACGGAACAAAGGAAAGAAAGGATGGAAGGAAGGAAGGAAGGAAGGAAGGAAACAAGAAAGAAAGAAAGACAGACAGACAGACAGACAGACAGAAAGAAAGAAAGAAAGAAAGAAAGAAAGAAAGAAAAACAGACAGAAAGAAAGAAAGAAAGAAAGAAAGAAAGAAAGAAAGAAAGAAAGAAAGAAAGCGTTTAAAGTCCACCATAACAGCAGATGGCTTTGAGTGGATGGAGTTCATTATCTTCTCTATCTCTTGGCCTCTTACTCAATGTTGTCTCACTACATACAAATGCAATCACACATCTTCCGTCCTGCTGATTTCTCTGCTGTTTGCATGAAGCTTTAAAACTCTAAAATTTGCAGGGTCGCTTGTTCGCCCCATGGTTTGTTATCCTCACCCTTGATTCCCTGCAGATGCTTCGTTCTACTCTTAATAAAGTCAATCCATCATAATTCGTCACAGAGCACAGACATCCTGTGTTTGTCCTGCCCCAAAGTGCTGGAGCTTCTGCAACGCTACATCAAGAAAAGCATGCAAGCAGGAAGTAAACATGAACTGCCTGACACGCATGTCATTCATGACTTCACCCATCAATCCCTGTTCTCTGCAAACAAGAGCAGTCCCCAAAACTACTGCACAGCTACCACTGACTCCTTACATCATCCAAACCCAGTCTTTTCCATCCATTACCCAGAATTCCCACAGCTACGGCTCAAGACCAAAAGGTTTCTAAGTACTGTGGGGTAAACTGGGTAAACAAAGAAAATGTCCAGTGTGAGACCTGACACAGCATAAATTGAATCGAGTTTTGTTGTCTTTTAACTTTGGTTAACAGGCAAACAGCTTTCTCTAATCCAAGACTGAAATATTAGCTCCAATGGCCGCTCATTGATGTGGCAGATTTGATCAGAAATCTAAGTGAACTAATATTCTCTAAAAACAAGTTACAGCTGAATAATGTAAAAGGGAAGGGATGGAACTGGCAGTGTTTAGTGGCATATGGGTCTTATTTGACTAAAGCATTAGCAGAGAGCTCTTAGCTGTTTACCAAACCACTGTTACCCAACTGTTACTTGTTAATTGGCTAATTAGGCAACAACCGTCTAATGAGAGGAATAGACAAACGGGTGAACCTTTCCCAAAGCTTACAATGACTTTGCCAAGTATAGGACATGTTCCTGATCGCTAAATTAACATTCCCATCATATTTTAAGGTTAGGGTTGGGGTTTGGACTAAACAACATTATACTCAACACAATGTTGGTGTAACAGGAATGTTGTTAAAGAAACAAAAGATGTTGACACAGGAATATATCACACTTGGCACAATTAATGTAAGCTTTCTCCATCTACAGTTGAATATATTGTTTAATCAGTTTCATGATAATATGCAGGAAAATTGGATGTTGGGTTTGCATGTTTTATGCAAACACCCAAACGCATGTTGGGTTTGCATGTTTTATGAAGACATTCCATAGACGCAATGGTTTTTATACTGTACAAACTGTATATCATATTCCCTACCCCTAACCCACCCCCTAACCCAAACAATCACACACAACTGTCTGCTCTTTTAGATTTTCAAAAAAGTTAATTCTGTATGATTTATAAGCTTGTTTCCTCATGGGGACAAAAAAATGTCCCCACAAGGACAAGGATTTTGGATATTGCCATCTTTGTGGTGACATTTTGTCCCCATACCGTAGGGTTTACCCCCCCCCACACACACACACATAATTTACGCTGATAAATAAATATCATCTTAAATTTTATAACTTTTATTAAATAGCAGATTACTTGAATTACCTCAAATTATAAATCACAAAATATAAATCCCTTTTATCTACTTGCTCAATAAGTTACAGACTACACCCTTTAAATATTGCAAATATTCACTGAAAAAGTCTGATAAATCAATAAGGGACATTTCATTAATGCTTCTGATCTCAAAAGTACTAGGAACATGTTTTAAAGAAGTACATATAGACCAATCTGGAAGACATAAACAACGCTGGTCCAACACTGGTCCAGAAGAACTTCCCGTTTCAGTTTTTAACACTACGCAAAACGTTTCTTTTTTACAACCAACAGCACATTTGTTTCCAAATCAAAATGTTGAATGAATACCTTTAGGATTTTATTATATATGCAAGATTTCAAAAAATATATTCAATAAATAAAAGGCTTTCTTTAAAAACACACATGTAATAAACTCCTATACCCCTATCATGGCTGACTGCACTCTCATCTCCCGCCTGTCAATCTCCTGTCCACCTCCAGACAGCAGGAGGCTGTGTTATTTCTCCTCCCTCTCCTGAAGGCCTCTTATCTCTGCTGCGTTCCAGCCAAGCACGTCTTCCCAGGTAACGTCTGCTGCAGATAACGCTGCGTGCAGAGGCGAGGGTCTCTCAATCTAAGGTTAAGTGCTCAACACAATGCCCCCCGTGACCCGAAGCTGGTCGGCCCTTTAGACCCGCACAAGCATGGCTTTCAGTCTCTCATCTCTTGGCCCCAAAAGCGAGAAGCGCACATTCGCTCTCAAAGGCCCGCTCTCCTTCTTTTATCCTTTAAATCCTGACACGCCGGTTTCACCGAGCCCGAGTATTCCCATGATGGTCTACCTCCGGCGTATCGCCTCAACTGCAATTACAAAGACCCTGGGAAGTTGCTATTTAACCGGCGATTATGCAAATGCAGCGGTCAATAAAGGTTAAGGATGTATTATGGCTTTGCCGCTGGCGCTCTGAGAAGATTACAGGTGGTAAACGGCTCCTTTTTGTGAAAGCAGACGAACAGAGAGAGAAGATGGTATCATCTCACGTCTGCAAAGAGGCTTTGTTTGCCTGGCAGCAGGATTACAAGATAGTGAAGAGGTGAGCTTAGCTCTTGACGTTCAGAACGACACAACTGCCCAAGGGTTTGTCAAAACAACACTATCCAGGGTATATCACATGCCTGCACTGAACAGTACAGTAGAAACTACAATGCTACTTACATGGAAAGCGAGTGCTTTTATAGGTGAGAAGATTCAGATTTCAATTCTTACCTGAAGAGAGAAACAGAGAGACAAAAAAGAAAGGTTAACCCACAAATGAAGCCGCAGTTACACACACGGCACAGTAAACACATTTTAACATTTGTAATGCGAGTGGTGTTTGTAAAACTTGACGCTACAGTCGCCAAAGGGGGTCGGCTACTGTATGTGGCTGTACAGATGCCAAGCAAAAAAATGCTTAGCAACACACCTCCTTACCAAGATTTGAGGTAAAGACTTAAAACTAACACGCCAAGATGCACTTCTTTGGCTAGGGATTTGAACCAACGTCTAACCCCAAGTATAAGCAATAATAACCACTAACAATAGCACTTTTCTCCTGAAACTGGACTGCAAAGCGTAAGTGTGTTGAGGTTTGGAGGGTCTGGTTTTATACTGGTGTTAAATGCACACTTGTTGGCAGTGCAGCAGGGGGCTGGAAGTGTATGAAGGGCACAGTGTTTGCCTTATTTGGAGATGACTGACTGTGTTTAATGAAGGACACTGGCCTTAACAGAGCTGGCAGACTAAAAGCGTGTGCGCACAGCAGATTTTCATGTTTTCTACTTGTCAAATGGGTACATGGAGACCAAAGTCGTTCTCCTAATTTTAAGTTTATAATGCATCTCCAGATACCTCAACAATGTCACAAACTGTGCTCGGCTTTGTCCATTTACCAAAGTGTGCAAATCAAAATACATTTTATGGATTTTACAAGAACAAAATTATCAACAATTGTCCAAAAAATTGTCCTTCTGAGGCATGCATTAAAAATCAATTGTTGCTTAAAAATATATACTATGTATGACAACAATTTTCTCATTTCGTTGCTGTCCTTACAAAACTTCAAATGGGCAATTCCAGCGTTATGGACGTGACATTTTGCGTTACATAAAAACGTGACATAAAAATGCTCAGAGAATGAATTTGTTGCGATTATATTGAACCATCTGTTTATATTTTACTGAACCCTTGTTGATAGAGTCTAAACATCAAAAAATGTCACTCTATGAAAAAAATGTATATTTAAAAAAAGGGAAATAAACATGCGTTATGGATGTGACAAAAAAAGGACGCGGTTTTTGGGAGACGATAAACTTTGTAGGATTTCTATAAAATAAAATGCACAATCCTGAAGCAATAATACCCAATGAATGGAGAAGGGATGCCTCTTTATAGAACATAAAATAGTTACTTTATATTCATTTTCATGTGTCCATTTATGAGGAATATGTAGCGTTATGGATGTGACAATCCTGAAAATGGCACTTACCTGACTATGAAAAATCATGCACTAAAAATAAAACAAATGCTTTACAAATTTGAAGAGAGATCTCACATGGGTATTTGAACCACCAAATGTTAAAATCTGTGCTGTTACCATAGTAAAAACCGCTGGTTTAAACTTAATTTTTTCATGGTAAGGTTGACATTTTCACGGAATTGCCCAAATTGTGTTGAGGAAATGAGCAAAAACACTGTACTTTATAAATGATTAAATACAGTGTTGTCAAAGATTATTAATTAGATATTTGCAAAATAAAGTGATAAACATAAAGGGTGACTAATAATAATGATTTATGGCAAAAAAATCCAGAAATATGGAGATACAAGGTTTAAGAAGGACAGCAGCGTTCAACAAACAAACAATTCATTTTCATTTCTTAAACCTGTGTTTCGTTACTGAAAATGTCACTTTTTCCCCTAAAACACAAATGCGTAGGAGAAGCTTATGAGATGAGGTTTTTTTCCCCACGAGTAGCACACATCGCAAAAACAATTATTCCAAACAAGTTTTTCCAAACACGCCTTTGTTTGCCACGCCCCAGACTCAACCCATTGGCAGCGCTAAAAGTTAACACGTTGGTCCACTCAAACCTAACTTGGTTACATTTCAATGACATTAACCAAGAAATTGTTTACTCATAGTTGTCTCGGCACATTAAAGTGGGATAAAAGATGACAATGTCCAAGCTGTAGAACATCTAAAGAACTTCTGTAAAACCTGACAACTAGTCAACAAATATTGTCCACCAAATGAGGCATGACATTTAAACAGAGGGAAGGATTAGTATGTCCGTTTCTTTTCAAGAACACTTGTAAAAAGCCACTGTCTGACTGAATGGTTATCAGACCCGGCCCCCTCTATACACACATACACCAGTGACTGATGTTGTAACAACAGGGTTCTGTTTTAATCCTCGCCGTCTTCTTCAAAGACAGATTAGGGGTCTCGTAATGAAGAGGTAGAGACAGAGAGGGATAGAGACAGACGAAAACAGATAGAAGGCGAGAATGTTGAGCGCGTTGTTCTTCACTCTGACATTAAGACTGAATCTAATTCTTAAGGGCACTCGGCAAACCAGACAATAAAGATTTCACTCCACTATACAATACAATACTATATATTTCAAAGGCTTTAATGCAGTGATATAGTGATTAAATGTGGTGTCGATTGGGTGGCATCTTGCATATCATGAAAGATCTGTTAACACTTTACAAACATACATGAGATCCAGATAAACAAAAAGCTGAACATGCTTTTGCTAACATTTTGAAGGGAAAAGTTATTGCATCGTCCGTTTTAATTTAATTCTAGCTAAATTATTAATCAATTCTAAGCCAATTGGAAACAAGCTGATCCGCTATTAAAAAAAATGAAAAGCATTGAAAGAACTCATCGCTCCTCAAGTGATTTCACAGGGTCTTTAAAGATTACAATCTCATTTTTCTCCTCCACTTTTTATCGTGAACATGAAAAGGCCCTTTCCCTTTTCTTCAAAATCCAAGCATATTACGTAACTCTGCTGAAACGCACCAAAAGATCACTTAACTTGATATACAGAAAGCTATAGAAATGTATAGAGTCATGCATAGCGAGCCGAGCACGGAATGGAGACATGCACCGCTGGCGCGTCATGTCTGTCCGCAGGTTTAAATTTAGCCTGGATCAGTTTATCTGAAGCTTGCCTTGCCATCGTCCAGTGAAAGGAGTATTATCATCATCTCCGCTGGACGAGACGCTACTAGACAAATTACACTTTAAACATTGGCCCGCAAAAGGGAATACTCCTCTTATTACGCCCAGACTGAGGGCCTTCTAGCATAAAATTTGTTATTATTATTTCAATCCCGTCAAACTGAACTGAAACTGAACATTCTGAACTGTTTAAAGAAAGCTTCGACTGAGATGAAAAATTGTGCACATTGAAACAGCCTCCCTGCTAGGACGGCTGTCAGACGATAACAAGAACGAAAAATTCCGTACATACAATTTCTTTGTCTTTAGCATGTGCTTCGAAGAAAAATGTCTCGACCCAGCCTTTATGAGATTCGTGTTTTACATCAAAGTGCACTCTATGAAGTGTTTGTTTACCAGCTATTTCTCATTTCCTCTAGTACCGGCCTGTTGTCCGCGGGCCGCTATCTCTTCTATAATTGTGCGTTATTATATAGGCGAGATAAGGGCGAGTATAGCGCGGCAGCCTCTTGCGCAAACATTTGGATGTGATTTTTGCTTCTTATCTAAGTTTTGCTGTTTGCTCTTTCTTTTCGTTCCATCATACTCTCTCACACTGTGTGTGTGTGTGGGTGTGTTTTGGAGCGCAGAGGGGGCCCGGCTCTATCCTAGTCTTAACAGACTCGGTGGAGTCATTGCAGCTGTTTCGGCCCGGCCACAAAGGGGAGCATTTAATTGGTACTGAATGCAGGGACAGAGGCTTTCAATTTAGCCAGGGCTGGAGAGACACGCACTCTTTTGCTGTGTATGTGTGTGTGTGTTTTGTTATGTTTGTACTGGATTCTCATATAACTCATTTCAACCCCCCACAAAGCACTGCCTGAGACCCCCCCCCTTAACCCCACCAGCACATACAACTAGTTATAGCGCAGTCATGCACAGCAAAACGAAACAACGGCTTTAACCAGCAGTTAATGATTGTGGTGCATACGTTAGGGATTGTAAAATGAAGCATGTTCAAGACAAACTGGACAGCTGTGCATTCGAGACTTATTTCTTATAGTCTACGCAATGCTCTTTGACCCTTTTCATTTATTTTTCTACAATATTTCTGTTTGTATGACTGTATTCTTACTATGGGAAAGTGCACTGCCAAGTAGGGGTTGAACAGATGATGTCATGCAATGTTACACGTCCCTCAACAACTCCCGAACCCTCCCCTCTGATCTTTCGACACACCCCTCCGTTAAAACCCAACTCTTGGAAAACAATGGAAAACGGTGCATGAGTCATTTTTTTATTTTGGTGACTTGGGCTTCGTCGAACGTCATATTAAGTTCATTTGAAGCACTGTTGTAGGTAAGACAAGAGAAGGACGTCCAAAGAGTGTGGTAAACTCCAAAACGTGACCTCAGAGGTCTGATTTCATGCGTTTGGTGTGACAGAAAAGTCTCTTTAAATGGTCAGGCGTGTATCTTTTTTCAGTGTTACACACAAGAAGATATTTTGAGAAAAAGTGGTTTTGTGTACATGCAATGGACGTCAATGGGAGCTAATGCTGTTTGGCAACCAAGGTTCTTCAAAATATCTTCTTTTGTGTTCTGCAGATGAAAGAAAGTCCTACAGATGTGGAATGATGAAATCATTTTCATTTTTAGGCGATAAAGCTGTCTGTGAATACAGTTATTCCAGCAAACCCTGAAGACACAAAAACGCAACAGAAACTGCCATCCTCATGATTGCATTCTAATTCATTCTAATAAATTTGCTTCATCTTCACACGGTCGTGTTCTTACAAGTCTCCAGATGACTGAATCTGACAGAAATGTCACAGGCATTTAATCCGTCAACTCTCCTCCGTACTTATTCAAACACCGTGACAGACCTCCAACAGAAGAGCACTAAAACTTCTGCAAAAATAGTCAGCATGTGCCATCGCCTGCCAAAGTGGAGTTGTTTCGAGTCAGCAAGTGAGATGTCGACCATAGCTGCATTTGAATGTAATGACTAAATATAGCCCAGAGGTTTGACTCAAATGTGGGACTGTTTAACTTTCCTCATGAGCTCAGTCTGTTTTAGTGTCCCCTCCCCTTCAGAAAGAACCACACTTCTACCGCTCACATACACTTGCACTTACATGACTAGACTGTGCATTAGTGTAAATAAGACACCTTCGCAACTGGAGACAGAGACTCTTTTTTATGGTTCTTCAAACACAAAGGTGGTCATTTTCCTGAGCCAGGGGCTGAGAAACGGCCGTTGGTATGCTAACGGGAGTCTGCACTTTTGTTTACTTTTTTGCTATTTACACTGCAAAAAATGCTTACTTAGTATTTCTAACTTGTTTTCCAGTACAAAAAAAGTAGAAATTCTTAAACCAGGATACATTAAGCAAAGATATCTGCCAATTGGGTAAGAAACTACCTTAATTCAAGTTTATTTTTCTTACCCATTTGTATAGATTTTTGCTTGTTTACTTTCTTAAAGTGATGACAAAAATGAAAATTCTGTCATCACTTACTCGACCTCTTGTCATTTCAAACCTATATGACTTTCTTTCTTCCGCAGAACACAAAAAAAGAAAGTTGGCAACCGAACAGCGCCAGCGCTTCTATTGTATGGACACAAAACCACTGCAAGTTAATGGGTGCAGGTTAATTACATTTTTCAAAATATCTTCTTTTGTGTTCTGCGGAAGAAAGAAGGTCAAACAGGTTTGAAATTACAAAAGGGTGAGTGAATGATGACAGAATTTTCATTTTTGGGTGAACTATCACTAAGTAAATGTAAAAAAAAATGTTTAGTATTGTCTTATTGTCGGTACAAATGTCCAAGAAAATCATTTTTTTTCATGAATGTTCACATATGCTGTGCATAAATAAATATAAAATAAATAAATAAAATATTTTTACATACAGCACTATACCTTGTATGTATATATAGACATATTTATATTTACATTTGTGTGTATACACAAGATAGTATAGGCACTTTTTGCCCAAAGTAAAAAAGGACAACAAAAACACTACAAATAAAGCATTTAGATTAATGTGAGTCTTTGTTAACAAAGTGTGTCTAGCTAACGGTTAATCTTTGTTAGCAAGCAAATGTGTTTTCCTTTGAGTCCTGTATATAAATAATGGCCATCAAGATAACCGCCACCAGAGAACGAGGAAAGGTCTCACATGGCCCAACAGTCAATGCTCAAAATCGAAAGCGTGAAACCGCAAAAGCCTCTAGCTAACATTTTGGGCCGTTTTATTTCCAAATTGCATCTGGAGATGTTTAAATATTATTAAAATGTGTGCAGGGTGAGGACAGATCAAGTTACGTCCAAAAAACGTACTGGCAAGAGAGCGCTTGAGATGCTGTTTTTCTCGAACAAATGAGAAAAACGGAGGTGTGCGAGGAGACGGCGATGAAAAAGAGGCAGGAGAAAAGCAGAGGACGGCTCAGACAGGAGTAGCGTCTGCACGCTGCCCGTGCCAAGAAAAACAAGGGCCGAGCGAGGTTCAGAATCTGATTTCAGCTGAGAGGCATGGCAGGAAACACTGCTTTTCTGGGGGAGGGGTGCAGATCCACAGTCATGGAGCGCACCCAAAATCTCCTCTCCTCAAAACACCTCTGCCTCGTCCTCTCATGGTCGCTCTTTCTTTCTCCTTTGTTCCCATTTTACCCAGGTCAAGACAAACAAAGCTTGGACTGGAAGGCATCACATTTCACACTTGCATTGTGTCACCCCGCCATCAGGCGAAGGGCAACGAAAACCAGGTCCCACATGTCAAGGGAAGGTCGCGCTGGTTGAGGTATTCCTAGCGAAAGGCCGCTATCTCCATCTGGATCGAATAACCGGCATGGCTGACGACAGTACTGAGGGTTGGACATTATCAAGGCGCTCTGATGGCTTTAGGAGAGGTCGATTCTCACACTGGGCTAGCTGGGGTTAGCTGGCTAAAGGCGTAATCTCAATAGGATGTCCGCTTTGTGGTCTAAATGTGGAAGTAATGATGCCAGATGTGGCCAATCAAAGCCGTAAAGAGGCCAGGCTGCCCCGGCGCACCGTTCAGCTGCAAATACAGCTGTGCCGATCCGTCTCCCGTTTTCCCCATTTCCATCCACACTCGTTCCTCCATCTCTTCAGTTCCAACCTTGCCTGGCCAATCAGCTCACAAATATCCCGTTCCGACAGCGGATTTGGGCAACTCTTACGATTGACTTATGTGCGCTCTAGACCAGCGTATTTGGTGGGGAGGGATAACGGTGATCACTTTCCCAGAGCACAGGGAAATACAGCTATTAAACCTAGTGACAGTAGACCGGTTTCTTATTAGCACCACTCCAAAGTTGGACGTCCACCTGGAGACCGAGTGTGATATTGATGAGGTGATGAAAACATCCGTCCAAAAGAGCACGTCCTTAGAAAGACTTCTGTAGGCACGTGTAGGCATCTAGGAGACCTGTCAAAACAGCACATGACGGTTCCTCAAGTATTCATCATCAGGAACCTTTGAAAAGCTTGGAAAACTAGCCAAAGAACATAACGCATGAACCAAACTGCTGGGCAGCTAGTTAAAGGTGTGACAGAGTTTAACAGGGCTACAACAGGAAGACAGATCACCTCAATCACTCTATAACGCAATACCACCCGGCGGTTTTTACAGCACCGAAGACTGCAGCTTTCTCTCCTCGACCGTAATGTCCTTTACAGAAAACAGACCTGACTGTTAGGACATGGCATTTCTCGAATTTTTCCCGTGAGAGCTGACGCACTCACGCGGCGGCCGCACAAGAACCTCTCTGTTCGGGGCCTCCGTGAGGAGCTAAGGTCTGCTAGGCTCCGGGCTAGCATGAATGCGGACATTTAAAAAAAACTATTCACAGACTCGGCCGTAATTAAAACCCCATGTCATGAGCAGCAGGCTGGATGTTTGCAGCAGCCCATCGCTGGTGAAGAACACATGTTGTAAACAAACACAGGAACCCAAGTCACAAAAGCGTCATGAGCTAGGGTCCGCCAACCGCAGAGAATGATGCCTAGAATTTAAAAAAGTGACAGATGTAACACAGTTTCACAGTTTGGGTTTTCTGGCTTTCGCATTATACTGTGGTAGAGCATCTTTTTGAATGCCTCAAAACATGTAGAAAAGCATGCATTTCAATTCTTTACAAGGGGCATTGCAAAATGTAAATTAGAAAAATGTCTCTGTTATGATATCTGTAGCGATTTGTTCGACATGTCAGAAGCGCAGGGCCGCAGAAGACATGCCAGTAACTGAGGTCTACTAATAATAAAATCTGTTAATGAGCAGTCAGCAGGCTTCTCAGATGTTCCCGAGCATCGGCCGTGCCAAAAGACTGAACCGTATCATTGGTGGTTATCAGCATAAATCTACAAAGCAAGGCATGCATGTAGATAAAATTACATGGCGTGCCAGTGTACCCTCATCAACCATATTGGTTTTCTAGCGTTGGTGACTACCGCCTCTGAAGGTAAAGCTGCTTGTGACAAGACTTAAAGCCTGAAAAATCTCAGAACCTTGATACGATAATGTGGATGAAATAGCATGTGCGCCAACCATGTCATCAAAGTGCACCGCAACAGAAATTTAGAGCAAAGGATGATGGGTAAGAATGAAAGCTAGACAAATATCAAGCACGGCTTGGACAAAAATACTCATGAGAACAGAGCCTAGCAAATTAGCCTTATACTATATCCCTGCATTAAACCATGGTAAATTGCTTTAAATTAGGGACAGGATATTAAAGGGACAGTTCACCGGAAATGAAAAAAATCTGTCATTTGTTAAACCTCATGTTGTTCAAAACCTGTATATGAGCCTTCCTTCTGTGGAACACAGAAGAAGATATTCTGAGAAACGTCTCTGTGGTTTTGTCCATACAATGGAAGTCAATGGGGTCCAATGTTGTTTGGTTCTCAACGTTCTTAAAAATATCTTCCTTTGTGTTCTGTACAGTCATACAGAAAGTCATACAGTTTTGGAATGCCATGAGGGTGACGCGTGTATTAAAAATAAACACAGATCAATAAGCAACAATCTCACAAGAATGCAAATGTGATTCCTTGGATAATACGTAATGCACAATCCGACCCAGGCTGGAATAGGCCTGAATACCCTGTATATGAAAGTCGCTGCTGAGTGGTCGGTTAGTTTCCGTGTCCGGGACGACTTCTGGTCTCAGCTTCAAACACTAAGGCCACCCACTACAAAATAGCTTAAAACCAGTCTGGAATAAATGATGTTAATGTACCTACAGCGTAGCCAAAAATAAGATCATCTGCTTCCCCCATTAGAAATGAGAACGCTGTCTGGGGTCCAGCTGGATGTAAAAGCAGCGATCATAACTCAGGCCTTCCACTGAGCCCGGCAAAGTGGGCTCACATGAGACGTCAACTCAGCAACTACGTAAATCTGAAGAAATGAAAAATAATGAAATGGTGAAAAAAGAAGACAGAATATTTCATTTGCATGTTGAGTTTCCATTCCTTCTTAACAGAAGGAGCGGAGGCTGGTCTGCTAATGAAATTAAAGTCGTGGTCCGCACGTGTTATGGAGCCGCACTGCATGTTCTTTTCCTCACCGTGAGGGACGGGCTGCTCGGCTAGATTTACGGGTTCCTGAGGGGAAACGGGTGCATTTTTGCGTTAATCTAAATCATGGTTTTAACAGCATGTTGCTAATTGGGAGAACAGGAATGGACTTTTTTGTATATTTGACAAGCTTCCAAACTCTGTTTACAGCCACACTAATGCAGACCGAACACGCACATGTATACGGAAGAATAACTGGACTATCTTATATATGGTTTCATTGGACGCACGCGCATGGCTTTAAGTTAACTTCTGGTCTGTGTTTGGTTATAATACAACAATTTATTTTATATTTACTTTATATTCCTATTAATTTATATTTTATTGTATATTAATTGTATTAGGCCTACATTAAATTAAAACTACTTAACTGTTATTGATTCTTTTCAGAGGTCTACCGGAAGTTAAGTTTGGGCCACATAACATTAGTTTATGTTGTTGCTGCTGAAACCGTCTATATCCTCCATATATCAGGGCCTATAACAGCGACACAAAATAACAATAAGGCAAACAGTACCAAAAAATAAAGATTTGTGATTCCTTAAATTGAAATGAATAACTTACCAAATTATGCATTTGGCAGAACATTTTTTTTCAAAGAGACATAAGCTATTGGTTTTATCAGTATGTGTGTTAACTGGTATTTGAACCATGAAATTTGCACTGCCAACACAACTCCACTATCTATCAACTGGTATCATAAGGTAATTTAGTTTTTCATAAGTTAATTTAAGGTACTTCCAGACATCAAAACAAAGTCAGCCTTCAACAACACCCCATCAAACAATTTAAATCCTGAAACTCACTGAAATATTTTATTAGAATAATTGCATGAATGTTAAAACATAAGCATTTATACCTACTTAAAGGGATAGTTAAAGGGATAGGAGCAATTTTAGTCTCATTAATAATTCACACATAAAACACAATGTACACATGCAAAGCCAGTTTCACATGCAAAGCCAGTTTCACACACAAATATTTAGAAAGTTTAAAATTTACGAGTTTATCAAATCACCTTGGATTTGTGTGTATGTATTTTGAGACTCTCGTGGCAGTGCTCTCCCTCCCACGTGAGTTGTCATACTCTTTAGCCAATCAGATTCAAGCTTAACATTCAACCAGTCATAACCGCGGAGAGCGCAGGACTCAAGGAGCACTAGTGTTACTTAGCGCTGAAGGTCAACTTCGCTTCGCTTCTCTACACTCTGAGCTGTGATGCTGTATTAAAACATAAATACAGCCAAATACACAATAAATCTGTTCTTATTTACTTATTTTTCTGTTATTTGTTAAAGTATGAAATAGCGAGTGAACGTGACCACTTAAACTGCACAACCAGTAGTCACTTTTACTGAACTGCTAAAATCCTTCTGGGTGACAAACTATGTCAATTTACAGATGAGATATATTCATGGTCATATGTCCATACATGCATGTTTAAAATGAACAGGGGCAAAGAAGGACAATAAATGATTACTTCTTGAAAACATTGTTTTGTATGGGTGCATCTTATTCAAGGGTCAGTGTGGTCTGAACTTAACGGAACGGACTGAACGGAGCAGACAGTAGAAATGCGGTCCTGCGCATTGGGAAAGCAAACCCCATACCGATTTGAAGCTAAGGTGTATTCAGGTGGTCGCTAGATTTGTCACTAGGCGCTTTTTGGAAAATAACTTGCTAAAAGGATCTGAAAAGTTGGCAACACAGGAAGTGAGCCAAACTGCGCAAATGGTGCGCAGAGCCGTTTTCCTCTTATGATTGGTTGAATGGTAAACTTCAATCTGATTGGCTAAAGAGTATGACAACTCAAGTGGGAGGGGGAGCGCTGCCAGGAGAGTCTCAAAATACATACACACAAATCCAAGGCGATTGACATCACACGTGAGTGACGATTTGCACATTCACATTCCATGATAAGCACATCAATTTTAAACTTTTGAAATATTTGTGCACAGTTGTACGTCTGTGAATTGTATTGAGCATTTGTGAAATGTATTTTATGAGAAAATCATTTTAATTTTGTATATCCACTTTGTGCACGTGAATTGGGTTTTATGTATGTGTACATTGTGTTTTACATATAGTTCACCCAAATATGAAAATTCCTTCATCATTTATTCACTCTCATGTCATTCCAGACCTGTATGACTTTCTTTCTTCTGCAAAACATAAACAATGATATTTTAAAGAATGTTTGTAACTGAACAACATTGACACCCATTGACTTCCGTTGTATGGACACAAAACCAGCGTGACATTTCTCAAAATATCTACTTTCGTGTTTCCCAGAAGAAAGAGTCATATAGTCACTGTCCTTCTGAAACCTTGAATGTCCATATTTGCTGTTTTTCAGGAAATGGAAAAATACACTGCACTTTTTAAATGATTAAATACTGTGTTGCCAAAGTTGACAAGCACTTTTTAATACTTTTTATTAGTTAGATATTTGCAAAACACAGTGACCAACATAAAGGGTGACTAATAATTATGATAGTCACAAAATATAGTGATACAAGGTTTCAGAAGGAAAGTAGCGATATGCAGGTTTTAATGACATTAGGGTAAATAAATAAATAATGATTTTTTGGAGGTGAACCTTCGCTTTAACAGAAGGAAAATAACTGAGCAGTAACTCAAAGACAACTTATCTAATATCTAGGTTTAAATCAAGCCTAAGCCACCATGGAAATCACAGTTTTCCAGTTCAGGGACTTTACTGTGTCTTGCCTTTGGTGGGACGTTCGGGCACTTGCCTGGCTCCCACGTCCGGCACTAAGTGGGCAGCATGTGTTGGTAATTTGCAGGCAGTTGATGTTGATTAGAGCAGGCATGACATCTCTGGACCTCAGCTGTTATTGTGTACAAGGAGAGAAGCCCCTCTCAATTAGCTACACCGTGTTAGCAAATCAGGCTTTACAAGACCTCCAGGAACACCTAAAGCTTTATCGAAAAAGGTGGGGGTAGAGTTTCCATAAACGTGCGTTTGCAACCGTAAGCCCAAGATCTTAGTAAAAGATGCCGGTGGTGTTTTATAATTCAAATAAAATAACCAACCCTGTTCACCACTGATATCTCCAAAAATCATAGGGCTGAAATTTTAACTAATTTCTTCTCTTCCACGTGAAGCTTGTCTGATTCTCATGGCTGAGTCTCCTTTTTTCTTGGCCTCAGGCCGACTTGAAAGTGAATGAGGTTGGATTCCTAACCGAGATATACAGTCACATAAAAGCACAGACACCACCACCACTGTTTAGATGTGATAATGTCACTTGAAGTTCGGAACGGCGAGCCCCTCTGGCTTTGTAACCGTAGGGTCCGGTGATGCATCTACATTCTCTTTTTGGACAATAACAGCATATGATTTAATAAACAGGACTTGACATTGGGAGCGCTAATGTGGAAGCTTTACGCTCGATGGTTTGAAACATTTCAATGTGCTTTATTTACCGTCCAGCTGTTCGCGTGTGCTCGCGGGATCATAAGAACCTGTTTTTGTGAGGAACATCAAATGGGTTTGCTGTGTCCCACTGGGGCCAGGCTTGGCTCTGAAGTGGACCCAGCCCCACTAGGCTTCCCCTTTCCCCCAAACCACTTCCTGTCTGGACTGTGTTTTGAGAACCCCTGCCCAGTCCGTAGGGACAAGACTGAATGACATCTCTATGTCTCAACTCCACACACTTTGCACACAATATACAAATGTAAAACACATGCTTAAGGTTGATCAAAGAATAGTTTCAAAGGATAACACAGCAAATCTCTGTATATCAGCAAAAACACAGGGTCCAAATCATTGGACTTTTCTGATAGACAGATAGCATGAAGGTCATCCTCAGAGAACAGAGGCACCGGACAAGAATGTAAAGCATGACCCTTTCCTAGCTGTCGGACATAAAGGCTATCTGTAAATCAACATACAGCAGGCACAAGGACCTAAGTGTTTGACCTGTCATTGAATAAGGGGCCTGTTACTTGTCCCAAATTCTTTCTAATGAAATCTTCTACAGACCTGGGGGAATTTCCAGTTAACGCTACAAAAAGGTATATAGTAAGACTTGTTTTTCAGAGAAAGTATTGTAAACAAATATAAACAAATGAAAAAACAAGTCAAGATATAAGCTATGACCTAAAAACACGTTTGCTTTTCTGAATGTAGCTTTTGAAATATTTTTAATGGAAAGCTAGTCAAAACAAACAAGAAACTACAGACTTTTTAATTTATTTTTTTGCAGTAAAGGACTTGTGGCATGTGCCTTATTTTTCGCAATTTGCCTTGTGCCATTTATGTAAGCGACGTTTCACAACCTTTAATCCTAACAAAGGCAACAAACTATAATTCCAAGACATCAAAGCAAAAGAACAAACAAAATCCACTCAAAGGAATTATAATAAAACCCTTTACAAAGTCTGTACTAAGAACCCAGACTTTCATAAGGGAATGTGTCTGTGAACCAAACTATTTTATAAAGGTGGTTTGGAAAACAATTCCGACCAAACATAAAACGTACGGCACCATGCTCTAAAGTCATAGATGGTTGACTGGAGGTTGCTAAAGTGGTGGCTACACGATATGGTGCAAAAATGCACCTGAAGGAAAGAAAAATACTAACATTAACAAGCCACACAATTTTGTTCATTTCTATAAAACAAATGGTGCAGATCATCACCAAGACTATAAGGTTCTAGGGATGTAACAATATTATCGATATCGTGTTATGCTATCACAATAGCAAAATTGTCTCAATATTATCGTGGTCACATGATTGTATGAAACGATAGGTCTTCCGGGCCTAACATAAAGAAAGTTAGAAAAAATAATAGATGTTACTTTTGTCACTGTCTATCTGGTGCAATTATTTTATTTTATAAAAGGGATTTTTAGGTCATTTGACCCATCTCATACTATAACTCATACCTCTAAGCAACAGTTATGATTAGACGATAAAGAAAAGAGGATACTTATGGCACGTTTCCAAGTCATCATTTGCCATTTAAAATATTAATAAATAAATCGTATTCGTATTCTGGACTTTATACCGAGGTTTTATCGTACAGTGAGATTTTGATATTGTTACATCTATAAGGTTCAGAAAGACATTGTCCTTGCTGGATCTCTATGTGGCTGTGTGTTTGACTTTACAGTTCGTTCTAATGCCATATTTTTTATAAGGAAGTGAATTATAGATTTTCCTCCATGAAAAAAGAGCCACATAAGCAATTTGGTTAGACTAAACAACCTGTACTATATGTCAATCCAACAAGAGAGGAATTGGCAACGGTATCATAGACACAAACAGCAGTCACACGTCAAAACACATATTAATAATAATCCAACACATATAAATTACAGTGCTCAAGCCAGCTATAAGAAAAACATCTTCAGGGAGAAAGACAAATGACAGCAGGAGGATCGCTTCCAAATTCATTTCGTCCAAATTTTCACATACAAGACATCAAATGACGCTCAGAGGTCACGGTAACCTCGGTACCGTAACGGTACCGTAACACGGTAAATTAAAAAAATAACCCAGTTATATAAGTACATCTGTGTGTGGAAATGTTAGCCCTGTGCCAGCTGTTTATGTGCCAAAGTAAAGAAAAAATACGGTAACCAGTACAGCGCATTAAGATCATTAATACGTTTAGATATTTCAATTGAAAAGTTTAGGGTTAATAAAATAAACCAATTTCATTAACTACAAGCCTTTTTCCTTATAAGTAAGTTTGCGTCTATATCGTCATCTCTGTTTGAAACATAAAACTGTAGATTACTTTATGAACTTATCCCACAAAATCGTACCTGACCACAATATACTTACTCAATAACAGATGTTTGTTTATTGTTTATTTTGTTTACCAAAAAAAGGTTCTTTGCACAACCAGAAATCCAAATGTAGCCGTTAAACTAACTTGGTGTAATCTCAACATGTCATTGTTCGGCTACAGCTCTTTTTCCTATCGAATTTAAATACTGCAAATCCTACTATCAGCTAATAATCCTCCAGACACTACATCTTCTGTTCGTTGGAGCAACTAGCTGGCAGCGAATTGGGCATCTTTCCTTGTCACTGGTGCTCTTTTGTGCTGCGTGTCAATGTGGTAACAGCGGACCACACAGCCAGCTGAATGGCAGCTGAGTTTGGCTTCAAGTGAGCAGTGATTCAAAACACAATCCGATATGAGAAGATAAGCAAAGCACGGGACGTTTGGCCGGGATGACTGGAACAGCAGAGGAGAACTCTGGGCTGGAGTTCAGCGGAGGCTGGATCAGGACATCTGGTGTGATTTTGATGAGTTATCAAGCTCTGAGAAACGTTAACCCCTGATGTGACTCAAGCACACCCATTGCGTTTCACTAGAAGCTTCTATATTTTGATGTGTGTTTTTGCATGTGGTGATGCCTTCACAGACAAACATCTGAGAGCAATGAAATAACTGGAGGAAACTCTAGTATGTAAACACGTCAAAGGACAAAGCCCCCTTTTTTGAGAATAGTAGAGACAGATGATGCTAATGCTATAAGATGCACTTCCTCAAACATGATTTATGGACACTTTTGGTCCTATAGACCAAATGGAATGTCAGTAAGATTGACTAATACAATAAAAATGTTAAAATTTGCGTAAAAATGCAATTTTACGCAATTCTAGTTTGGTTTTACAACATTTTCACACATTTTTTGAAATGTGGTAAAAAAATGGGAAATTTCAGAAATAGTTGGGTGTAAAATAATATGCAAAACATGTAGTTTAACTTAACTTAAAAAAATATTTTACAGTGCGAGTTAGATATTTCTAGATATGTTTTCAAGGGACTATATGTCTCTTTTTAAAAAACAAATTCTGGGCTTTCGTAATACCGACTGATATACTACATGCTCAGATTTTTTTCAGTCCGAAGTAAAAAAGTACAAATTCTAAATTACACATGACAAGATTATTGTAAAAATGGCAATAACTGAATAGCATAAGCATTACTAAAACTGCTGATGTTGTTAAAACGTTGAACAACTTAACGCATTCATTTCAAACCATCAATCTTATGTTTAATGAATTCCTTTAAAACTAGCCAATAAAACCTGCCTGATCATTTTCTAGCGTCTCACACCTCCGTTCCGATGTCTTATCGGCTTACCAAGCATGACTTCACCCTTCGCCACCTTGGGGAAAGTGTACGACAGGTTCCTGATTAAGTTTAATGTATTAAGCTAATCACCAGCAACGGTTCAGGGGCTTTAAGAAGCTTTCGTCTCATTGTCAAAACTAGGGAATATTCTGCCTCATTACCCACAAGCCCAAGGTGCTTCACGACAGCGTTTTTGTGTGTATGCAGTCTACAGCAAACGTGTGCAATTAATGAGCTTCTTCGCAACGATCCCTACTGTAGCTGCTTCATTGAGCTTCTATCCCAAGGGTTTGCTCGCTCAAACTTTGTTTGCTCCCGTTCATCTCCCGTGTTACCAGAGATCATCAGCTTTGGGAGCTGTGGAGATCCGTCTATTAGCAGCTCTGCGGAATGATAAGAGTAAAGGGATAGCATTGTTGAGATGGATAAAAAAAGCAGCACATATGAAGGTTTAATTGAGTCAACGCCTCATGTGTTTTAGGATCGGCTGATGCATGCTAGTGCTGCATTCTGTGCAAGTCAGATATGGGATGTTCACACTGATGTCTTTGACCTCTGATCTTAAAACTATTGAACTGAACGTCGCACTGACGATTGCCGTCAAAGAGGATTATTTACATTGTTACACACCTCTGCAAGACTTTGCTAAACGGGTGTTCTTTGAGTGTTGAAAACTTTGACTCATCGGTGCATCTTATTTGCTTAATGCTGCCATGTTTGTGTGACATCACTCCAGGGCTAAAACGATTCCTCGAGTTACTCGAGTAATTAGAATACAAAAAATCAAGCTTTGTTTAATCCATTTAACTACAGTACACACGGAGCACTGCGTTTCCCCAAGGACCGTTATTACTAACGCACAGCCCGCTAAACTCGGTTCATGTTACAGGGCTCTCAAGTGTCACGCATTCACCGTCAGACACACGCATTTTAGTCTGTTCACACGCTCACACGTATTTCTCATGCTGATAAATAAGTGATAGCTTATTGAAATGGTGAACTGCTATTTTACTTAGTTTTAGTCTATTTTGCGAGTGAAAATTGTTTTCCGACTTCATTGAGTCCATCAAACTAGATGTGGACTAGTGGATGCCGAATCCTGTTATTTACACATGCCATCTGTCTGTTCTGCGTGTCTGAGTGAAGGAACTGCACAGTTTAACGTGCTACACGCGTGATGCTCATGAATTTGTCTGCGCTGAATGAGGGCATTAACTTCACCTCCAGAGTTGCTCTGAGAGTTTATTTCACGAACATGTTATTGTTTGAGTGAAGAAACAGACATACTAAAAAATAAGCGTCTTCCGACAACCTGCCAAAATAAAAGTCATAGGCTATATATTACTATTTAATAGTAAAAAAAGAAACAAACTAATTTATATAAACTAAATGCATCATGAATAAGATGAAGTTAGTTGTTTACCTTTGAAATTATTCTTTCTATTTTTATTCATGTTTCTTATTTATATATTTGTATTATATTGCATTTTGAATTTAATATGGCAATGGAATGTACTAAATGGGTATATGATATGAATGTATGCAATTTCAGCAATAAAAACTTTAATTGTTCTAAAAAGGAAACAAATTAGTTGTTTTACTCATTTTAAGAGACCTGTCTTATTTTCTCTTGTATATTTAGTATTGCTTTCTAATAAAGAAAAAGTGCTTATTATCCGAATACCCGATTAATCGATGGAAAATCAGTAGAATACCCGATTAGTAAAAGAATCGATAGCTGCAGCCCTACATCACTCACTTGCATAACACACTCAATATAATCACAGTTTCCAAATAAGTCTTCGCGTTAGAAACCCGACATTCTAGTGGTGTTATATTGCACTCTTCCCAAAAAGTAAGTTGCAAATTCAGACTTTCCAAGTCAAATGGCATGCAGCAGAAAATCGGAATATATTATTCCTGCTACTATGAAAAATGTGAAAAAATAGCGGGTTATAAGAAGAGAAATATTTTTCTCTATATGTCAGAATATGTGACTATGCATAAATGGGCCTGTAATGTGTGTGGGAGAGAATTCTGGGAAGAGGTACAGAGTCATCTGGGAACGCAGAACTGTCAGGCGCAGATAATCCACGTGCAGACCTCTGAAGTCACACAACAGACCAGAGCCAACAGCAACAAGCCCATATGGGCTTTACACGGCCTACAAGAGCACAAAGACAACTCAAACTGCTTTGCACAAAAGTCCAGTTATGACAGAAATACCCACTATATTTCTAAGTTTGTGATTTATGTGAATGCAGCCACATGCAAAACTCGTCATACAATAACGTAAACAAAACACTTGGATCTTTGGAGACTGTTATCAGATTCTTACTGGATGTTGATTGTTAGTTTGGATTGTTACTGTACGCTGTGAACTGTATGCATTTACAAACCCATTAAGCAAAAAATAAATCTGCATTTGAGTATACTTGTTACATTTAATTTTCTTAATTTCTAATATTACATTTAAATTTGAAGAGTTAAAAATAAAATACATTTTAGAACTTAAATGCATTCAAGTTTTCTGGACAAAATGGTATAAATATTAAACATACACATTTAAAGCTATCTAAAATAAAAAAAGTCCTTCCCACTACTTTCGCAATGCTACCAACTTACGAAAAAAAATGATGTATAAGTCCAACTACTAACGTGTAAAAATATGTTTGATATGTTTCACCCCACTACCCTGTTTCAATACAAATTATGTTAACACAGAAAAGAAAACGACATTCATCAAACCACTCCATGATGTCTGGCATTCGTTTCTGTAGACGTTTTCAATATGAGAATCTCAAGGTTGCATGATGCATCTCATACATCATTAATCTGAAAAACACTTTCCAAAAAGAAAAAAGAAAGAAAATCTGAGCTACAGAGAAAACAATCTGAGTGAGTCAGTGATTTTTCTGGCCACTGGTTGGAATCCAATGACACCCACAGATGCAAAAACAAAACGGTCTTGCAGGATTGCTAAAAAAATGCTCAAATCAGCACAGACCCCCTGACAGTCGCACCATACATTACGACTGAGCCGGGCCCGAACTGAAGTCAGTAGTCTGGATCCCAACAGCTCGTGAATCACGTCATCTTATTCATCGACCGCACGTCACAGCTAGCACCCACATGCCACTGTGCGGCCAGAAAGTTAGCCTAGCATTACCTAAACGCAACCGTTTAACAAAGAACCACCTCTCATATTCCTAAATTACAGTCTCTTCTACTTACCAAGCCAGTCTGTGGCCTTCTATCTAATTGACTTCATGATAAACGAGACCATCGAACCACAAGCAAAACATTTCCAGGAGTCGCAAGAGCGTGTTTCACCCTCCTGACGGTTGCCAAACATTTCTAAAGGGCTTCAGTGGTCCTCCTAAGCCATTCTACGAAAATATATGACCTGGTAGATTACAAGCTCTGAAAAAGACTTTGCCACAATGGAATAAGTGAAACTTGCGGTAATGCCACGAAATTCACTATCCATCCAACTTGTGGTTTTGAACATACCTCGGTCCAAAACCGATACAATCATACAGCGTACAAAAAAAAAAACAATTCCCAATGGAAGGACTGTCAAAACTAAATTTGGAAAATTGCACATTTATAGCACATCTTTGGTTAACATGAGTCAAAGACAGAACCCAAATCTTTCTTCTGCAGAGCACAAAAGAAGATATTTCAAATAACGTTGGTAACCAAACAACTTTGGCCCTCATTGACTTCCACTGTATGGAAACAAAACCACAGAGACATTTCTCAAAATATCATATTTTGTGTTCCACATAAGAGTCACATTATATACAGTTTCCAAGCAACATGGTACATAAATGATCTTTTTTATTTTGGGGTAAACTACTATTGCTTTAACTATGCATCTTTATGCCTCTCTTATACCAACAAGACATAACACAAATAATTGTAATTCGTTCAACAAGACCTTGATCTAAAAGGTTCGTGATCGAGAAGCCGGTCGGCCACCTTGTCAAGCATCATTAGGGCATGAAAGAAGCGTTTTAGCACACAAACCATATTCTCGTTCCTACCACAAACACTTTAGCCAACATTCCAAGGACCATACAACTTATTCCCTAAAACAGAGTAGAGGTAGATAGTCAGAACATGTAAGATGTTATTCATGGTCTTTGAAAGCATTGACAATCATCATCTATTCTTCTAAAGTGATGTTCATCCATTACAAAACTGCTGTTTACTGTAGATACTTCAAATAGTGATTTCATAAAATGTCAGCACCATTCAATAAAGAAGTGTTTCTCAAGCTTTTCCAGTCAGCACACACCCTTCTTATCATCGGCAATGCTCCCGCGTCATCCTGTCTGGCGTAAAAACTGGAGTTGCTTTAGCTGGGATATACAACTTGGCACATGTACATTTTTACTTTGTGTATGAGAAAAAGAACAGATTTTAAACACAAGCCAGAATTTAAAAGACGGATGAATGTGAATGGAATCAGTCCTGAAAATAAGAGATAATAGCCTAAAACCAAATTGGTTAAAGATAGCCAATAGCCTGCAAGGCCTAGTTGATGTCAGCTCAAAAAGAAAGTTGTTTTTTGCACAATAAGACCCCAAACACGTATTGAAGTCTACATAAAACTAAAACGACCTTTTTATCAATAAGCCCAATGAAAATGAATATTTACAACTTCTCGGCAAAACAGTGAAACAAAAGAAAATAATATCTTAATGCCTTGGATCTCAAAAGCACTTAATAACTGCATTTGGATTGAAAATACCTGCAAAAACTACCAACAAAACTTCAGGCTGTGTTCTGAAAATATAGCCACTCACATTTTCCAACCTGCCAAAACAAAGACGCATGGACAGATTATGCAAGACATCAGATAAACATTCTTACAACGTGAGCAGACACTCGGCGAGAGACTTCAACAATGCCCTAATACCTTCCACACAGACCAAACCAAAGCATCACACATTTGGCTTTGATTGAAAAGGCCACAACTCGCTCGGGGTTTATTTGAACCCCGCACACCAAAATAATCAAAGTCCTGACGTTCATCCGAGGTCAGCCCTTGCGGCTGTAACTTATTTTTCCACGTTAAGATGTGAAAGTCAAAGCATAGATGAAAAACAGATTATCGTTCGCTCCTTGGTCGCCCGCATTAAAAACGTCCCACCAGAAAGTAAGCAAAGGGCCTTCAGAGAAGAATGTGGACACTGCGGTTAGGCACATCTGCTCGACGCAGGAAGGTACAAGAAACAGGGTCTCGCTCTCCTCCTGTTTTCTGAACATGCATACCTTTCACCTTCAGATCGTGGCCAAACATGTGGTTCTCATTTTCCGAGCTTAGCATAAGTGATAATGTTTAAAATGATTAAAATGATAGATTCCAACCACATTGAAAAAAATAGGATAAGTGGAATTAAACGTGAGGGTTAAGTGAAGGACGCATCCTAATTTATTTCTAGAGATGTTAACCAACGATAACTTAACATCATCAGTGGAACCATTAAATTAAGCATCAATCACATTAACAGTTAAATTGTATATCATACCTATAAAGTTACTGTAAGCATATGATTTGGCCATTTACAAGGTACTTCAAAGAATAACACAGTATCACCATAGTAAATAAAAGAACAGTCATACCATAGAAACGGCACTTAAAAAGCAACTGCAGTTCACTTAAGACTTCGTGACAGCATTTTTTAATAACGGTATTGGTATTATAGCCACACATCAACACTACAGCAGCACACACCTTCACTCTGCCAAGATCTTACACACCATGTTGGCACGTCTCTTCTCCTCTTACCATTCCCTAAAAAAGGGATTTTTACTCCGTTTCTGTCAATGACATTTGTGGTCTTTGTGGCCTAGTTGCACTCGGTCTCATTGTACATTTCATTTGGGCATCTCTCAAGATTGATTAGATCAGATGGAGCCTCTCTCGCTCCTATTCTGTTGCTTATAAACATATTTCTGATAATAATCGACTGAGACGAAAGCAGTCCATCCACAGAATATTAAACAGACTAAAACTAATAAAAAATGAAGGGAGTGTGTTGGTCCTTGTTTAGGCATTGCTATATGGTTACTGGGGTGTTGTAAATTGGTTGCAAAACAGTTGCTTACTAGCCCACATGTTATTATGACTCTAGACCCATTTATTTATGTCGCCATATATTTGTTTGTGTATATGGGTAGTTGACAAATAAACCGCAAATGTGTCCAATTGTGTGACAGCAAAAATTTGGAAAACAAACTGTTATAATACACATTGGGCCGTATCACAAATGAAACAGAACAAATTTCTGGATGTGCTCAAGTTTGACACTTTGGACAAATAATTGTTCAAATCTCTGAAAGGTATAGTCTTACACTTTATAAGCAATAAATGGTTCAATTGACATCCTTTTGATTTAAAAAAGTAAAACACAGAAAGAAAAAGAGAGTGGTGAAAAGAGAAAAAGACAGACACAGAAATAGAGAGCGAGAGGGAGAAAGAGAGAGGAAAAAAGGATGAAAGGAAAGAAAAAGGAAAGAAAGAAGGAAGGAAGGAAGGAAAGGAGCAAAGAGCAAGCTAGAAAAAAGAGAAAAAGGAATAAAAAGGAATAAAAAGGACAGTGGTGTGGAGAAAGTGTGTTATGCACAAAGAGAGAGAAAGAGAATCTACAAAAGAGTGTTTGTCAGGCTGCCTGGTGTGTGAGAAACCTGATGCCTCTCTGCAGATGTGGTCAGGTTTACTTAACACCACCTACAAATCCCAACAGAACTCACTATTATCCATTCGTATTCTGCTCCACCCCGAATCATCCTCCTATAGCCCCTAAACCCACCTCCCACCACGACAAGCCACGGCCACACTCTCAATCCATCCGTTTCATTTCTGACCCTTCCTTTCCTCAACCTCTCCAAGGTCTGGCACTAAATATAACCTCCCTTATGCTGCAGCTGCACGGGGCCAAACTTCACCGTGAGGGCCCGTCTGCCTTCTCCATGTGAAGCCAGACAGCCTTGCCCCGAGAGTACGAGACTTTGACCGAAGCCTCTCTTGTTAGCCTCTCGCTGACCCTCAAACCCAGAAGTTCCTCAGTGCTTTATTCACTTCCACGTCTACAGTGATGCCAAATCAAACATCGCAATGATGTAAGAGCAGTAAGAGCAACACGTGAGGTCGAAGACAAATGGGAAAGAATGAATATAAGTAAAATGATCAAATTGCATTCGGAAAACGAATAAATTAAATCTTGACCACAGGGGAGCTTCTCTACAAGTCAAAATGTTTTTTTTTGCAATACACATACAGAATAATGTACTTATTTTTATACTGTATTATACGCCGCTTCTGTTCTTCTTTGTCACATCAAGTCGAACAGATTTCTTTGTCGCTAAATTGAACGATGTAGGAAGTCTAACATTGAATTGAGATGGTACATGTGCAAGTCAAACATCTCTGTCAATTGAAAAGGGAAGCATATGGTATGTCCACCAGGACAATGTGACTCAGGAATAGTGTATTCTGCTTGCGCTCATTTGCATGAGAAGGGCGCACAGTGGTAGCTGGATATACTTTGTTTGCCGTGTGAAAGACCGTTTTCTCAAACGTCTCTTGAAAGGAAAGCTTGTCAGGATAGGAGTGAAGGAATTCTATGCCGACCCGTGTTGTCTGGATTTAAAAGGAGTTTGATTATCAAGGCTTGCCAACACAAAGATGGGGACCATCAAACTTGGACCAACTATGTGCCAAATGAGTTAAAGACACTTCGCTGGACTAATATTGACCTCACTTGCCCCCGAGATAGAATATGAGGCCAGAAACACAAAGGCCTTGAAAGATCAGAGCAAATTTGTAGCTGTAGTCTACTACATTTTTTAAGTACACGCACTTCAAGTAAAAGTATTCAGTGTTAACTGCTACAATAGAGACTCTAATAAAAACAAACGTGGCAAACGCAAACACGTTTTTAAAAATGGCCAATTTTTTTTCCTTGAAACACTTTGTAATGCATCGCTAGCACGTAGGGGTGTGTGAAATATATTGTGTGCGATAATATCGTAAATCTTGTTTTAACGATGTGCAAAATCATATTATCGAGTATGTCATGCACTTTTTAAGCTCCACTAAAAACAGCACTCGATGTTCACAAATACTTTAGTCAAGCACTGTGCGTGCATATTCAAAGCACGGTTAGCAATTTAGCTGATCACGCTGTCTATGTCAGCTCTGTGTCTGCTCTTAAATGGTGCGGCGGGGTGTAGAGGTGCTCGCGCGCATGCGATCACACAGTGGATAGCGTCAGGTGAAGTGATGTTACTCGTGGAGTTAATTTGTGTTTTCCAGACGAATACTGTCAGTTCGAAAGAATAAATCCATATAGACTTGATTTCGGCCGCAATGCAAAGCTCTGATGTGGGAGCAATAAGGCTTAAATCCGAATGAGAGCATGCGTGAACTACATTATCAAATCTAAGAGCTAGCGTTAGCGTAAAAAAAAAAATTTGATACAAACGCTTACCCAAGTTCACACATTTAAAAAAATACTACATTTCTTGAAACACTTTGTAATGCATCACTAGCATGCTATATATTGCATTGTCAGTTCCAATAGCTAGCATTAGCGTTTACAGTCTTAAAATTATTGCGAATTTTTTTGGTCATCTGTTGCTATGACAGTAAAATTTCAAGCCTGAAAGAGTACGTGGTACAGCAAAGTTTTATATCTGCTGAGCCGAATGATATTCTACATTTCTTTGATTTATGTCAGGAAATAAGACTTGAGTACTCATCTTGATCTATTGTTATTACGGAAAGACTTTAATATGGATTAGCAGCTGAAATACAGTGAAAACTTAAATTACAGATTCAATTACAGTACAGGCGTTCAATAAATGCATTTACGAGATGACTGCGGCTGTGCGTCCATAAAAACAAGCAGGTGCGGCAAATAAAACGTTTACAACGCTAAGTTTTAAAACAGGAAGACAGCGTTCATGTGCACTCATAAAAATAGACGGATTCATAAATGATCTTGACTCCGTTATACCATATTTGGTGAAAATCACAGACAAATGACAGTTTCTTAAAGTCTAAACTGAGATACCACCATAAAACTGCAAAATTCCTTAAATGAATAAAAATTGAATAATGGTTCTCCCATTCCTACTGATTCACAGTTTCAAAGCCACAAGTTGAAGGGTTGCAAGTCAACGATTCCTCTTGGATCGCATTTTGCATTACATATGGCTGAAGAAATCCTGAGCCGTAATGCAGACTGTTCTTTTTCAACATCTACCACAGTTTCATGACACGGACAGGCGACGTTTTGCAGGGTCCTGCTGGGGGCACTGAAAGCAGGCCGTGATTAACAGACCCGGGGTCTGGCCTGCATTACAGAGGGGAACTAGAAGGAAACGACTGGCTATTACCTCACGACTGTAGTTCTGCTAATCAGCCTATTAGCGTTTAATTGAGGGTAGTTCATTAGGGAGGCTTTAAGGGTGATCGGCTTGCGTGGTTAACGGGGTCTGACTGTGAAAGCAACTGCAGGGCAACCTGAGATTGTTCTTACTGACGTGTTTACACAAGACTGCTGATTGATTGGAAAGACAATTAGGTTTAATGACACCTGCCCTTTCTCTGTCTAAACCCCTTTAAAGGCTAGAAATAATACCACTGACATCCATAAAAAGCAGAAAAGGTTGCAGAACAAAACACAAGACAAATTTACAGTAGTAGGCTTAGGCTAAGACAGATTCCAAGTGATTTTTTTGATAACCAGCTTCTCAAATCTGCATTTTGGCGTATAACTTTTACAATGACTAAAATGGCAGTTTTAAAGGCATAGCTCACCCAAAAATGAAAACTGTGTCATCATTTAGATATTTTGAAGAATGCTGGTAACCGAACAACGGCGGTACCCATTCACTTCTATTGTACAGACACAAAACCAATGCAAGTCAACGGGTATCGCTGTTCATCCTTCAAAATATCTTCTTTTGTGTTCTGCAGAAGATAGTCATACAGATTTGAAATGACAAGGTGTGAAAATAATGACAGAATTTTCTTTTTTAGGTGAACTATCCCTTTAAACTATCCATTAGCAATCTGACTCGGTCAGTCAACACATTTACTAGTTCTTCCGACTGCCTTGTAAACAGACAAAGAACATTTCCTTCATAACGACAAATTGCAAATTTTGTCGATGCCAACAACCAAGTGGGCTGCACATTGACATGTTGCGCAACATGTGCAGTCCCAGTTTGCAGTCCTTTCCCGACTCTTGTTCCCCTCTCCTAAAAGAAACTGTATGTATAATTGTATGACTTGACTTAATAATGTAGAAAAGTATTTGTTAGCAATTTTGTGTACGCCTCATTAGCCATCATTAAGTTGCATTACTCTGGCATTATTTCGGCCACCCTGCTTTTGGCATTTGCCTTTGGATAAACAATACAAGTTACTAGTTATTACAATCCTAAAGGCAACCTTGTCCAGTATTGCCTTCCTTTCCCTAACACAGGCATGCAAGCACGCTCACGCCACAGGGCTGTCCATCCACATGCGCCCTGACAAAACAGAAACTGAGACCAGAAGTGCATTACAGCCATTTAAAGACTTCCATTGGCATTGGCAGTCTCGCCCATCTCCATACGTTGTCTGTTCAACTGCGTCGACAAAGGCCTGCTTCTTGCAATAAGATGCCAAATAACATGTGACACCTCGCTGAGTCCTTAGTCAGAAATAACACCAGAAGCTTGTGACATTCCTCACTACAGATGACAAGTGTTGTGACATCTTAGTTGTAAGGAGATGAGGGTAGAGACTGGACGCTGGGGCCCCATGCTGCTCTGACATGACTTTGTCTCCCTTGGGAAAACTTCTTATAAGAATGGGGCCTCCTGCTTCAAAAATGTCCAAGTTGGCCATAAAGTCCAGAGGGGGGTAGATTAAGGTTAATGTCTTTTTCAATAGAGGTCATATTGGCTGTATTAAAGTTGTTTTTCAATGTTAAATCTACTGACTTAAACCTCAGGGAATCAGGACATAACAAAACAACATAATTTTGTTATAAAATATATTTTTGAACCATCAAGAACACATTTGTTTTCATGAAATGACACAATCACATACAATTCTCATTACTGTAATGCAATATAATTGAATAGCATCGTTGTGAGGTTGTGATAGCATTGCGCTAACAACGCAAGGTTGTGGGTTCGATCCCAGGGAACACACACTGATAAAAAAGACATGTATAGACTAAATGCACTGTAAGTCGCTTTGGATAAAAGCGTCTGCCAAATGCATAAATGTAAATGTAAATTTATTAATTAATCATGGTAGTATTTTTGTGCATAAAATCCTGATTAGAATATACAATTGTATTACAGTATTTGGTTACAGTAAAGTTATGTACAGCATTTAAAATAAAATGCTGTATTACAGCACTGTGAATGTAAAAAAAATCTTCAATGCGAATAATGAGAATTACATATGTAAAACAAACAAATGCAAAAAACTTTCAATCCACCAAAAGCACACTATTTAAACTCTAAACCTCTTCCCCTGAAGGACATTTCAAACATTTAGGACATCCTTATAAAACTAATGGCACATTTTATGCATGTTTTGGACCTCTGGCCTTCATTAGAGCGGTCTGATCTACTAGGTTCTTCTTAGTCACGAATAGACAAGAATGCTAACAACCCCCGGTTCAAAAGAACTCAGGACTCATCCGCATGCGAGCGTTGGGCCCCATCCTCTCAAGACTCTTCACGTATCTATTCAAGCTACCAGTCTATTCGTGTTGCCACTCACCCCTCACGCCATTTAACGCCACATTTAATAGCGAGCGCACACTGAAATAACTGAAGGCACAGTTGGGTGTTAAGTGGCGCACTGTGGGTAACCTCACAGCTATAAAGATAGAGATAAGGAACCAAAAGTGTTAGTAGAAAACTCCTGATATAAAGGGTGTTCGTGTCATGGCTTCAATTGCCAGGGTACACACATACTAACAAAAAAATCTATTGAATACACCGAGTACTCATCTGATGAGTGTGCCCTTTAAGAAATTATAAAACGGCAAATAAAAAGTATTTTAATATATTCACAATGTAACTTACATTTATGTCACTGGAAAGTCAAAACAAATCAAAATCTTTATATCGTCAACATCTACTCGACTCACTAGCTATACACTGCTTAAGAGACATTTGACATGTTGCATATGAACAACACTCTTCTGTTAATGTCGGTGCTCTTCCTTCACAGATCTTTCTTTCAGGTGGCAAACACAGTGGTGCTTTTTTTAAAGTCTGGTTGTTGTTCAACCTCTGACCTTTGTCTGTTTGCAGGCTTTTACAAGGTGACATTTACAACCGCAGTCTATATCCATGACCTCTTCCTACCCCAACACCTCCAGTGCTCTTCTGAACAGCCCTGATCTACACTTGGACATCAAGAGGCATGGTTATTCCTTGGTTTTCTAATGGAAATGCATTAAAAAAGAATTACTTAATGGTTGTCAGGCACTAGGTTCAGACTAATCTTGAATTTGAAGTAAACATAAAAGTGTATGAAGAATATACTCTTGAAGCGTTTCGGCAATAATCTATAAGTCAGCTATTTATAGGTCAATATTACTGTAGCTTTGTCCCAATCTCTCAACCATAGCAACATTAGCATTACAAAAAAAACATTTTGGAAAATCCAAATACAAGACAGCAATTTTGTTCAAGGCATCAAAGCTGTAAAACCGTAATCACTTTTTAAGGCTGCCGTCTGGCATAAAGAAGTTTCTTTACCACAAGCCTCGTGTTAAATCCGAATCCACCATATATCAAACCTTCGCAGGCGACCACGACTGCTAGCTATGTGCGAAAATGTTCGAAGAGTGCGGAGAGCAAACACGGCACCATTTAACATCTTTTTTATTACTAAATAAATGTCTCTGCTGAACAAGGCCACTATTCATTCCCCAAATCATTCAAACTTGCCTCTCTAGAGCTGAACGGGAACATCTGCCATGACGCTTCTCCTTCAGACGTCTACGTAAAGATTTTTGATCTTCATGGATGTGCGACATAGACACATAAAACCTCTTTAAGGCTAACACGGCCCGAGTGAGTGCGAGTAGTGAAAGCTTTTTGACTTTCCAGATTCACTCGCAGTAAGATGTGAGCAATTAAGTATTTTTCTTCCTATAAAGTCGGGCAGTAAAATATATTCGAGCACGTTCATAAGGGCCAGATGATCCGTGCAGCGTGTTGCTGGCTGAAATTTCTGTGTTCTGCCAGTGATTCACTCAGCCCAGCTGCTGTCAGAAACATGTGCGTAAGGCATGTTGACTACCGCGATGGCCCCGGTCACCCTATGACACAAATTCACATGCTCCGCTTGGACACGCACTTGCTGGGATGATGACGCAACTCAGTCAAAGTTAGTCACCCGTGTGGGTCTCGTGTGAATGGTAAACAGCATGAAATGTACTCATCTGCGTTTGATGAAGAGTACTTTTTACAATTTTGAAAGAAAATGTGAGCAGTGCATGCTCATTCAAAAGTCACTAAGGTGTTCTTTTCTACTATGTACATACTTTTAACATATACACCACTTCGTAAACATAAACAATGCTGATCCAACGCTTCGCAAAAATAACTTTTTTTTTTAACACTACACAAACGTTTGAACAAAATTACAACCAACAGAACATGTTTAACCAAATCAAAATGTTTAACGAATATCTTTGAGATTTAATAATAAAAAAAATGAAACCAGAAGTGCTTCTGGACCAGTGTTTACATCTTGAAAAGTCTATATACTATTTATATTATTATTATATTTTCATAACATATTAAAGCCTACAAAGTAGCTATCTAAAAAATAGGTTAAAGGTGCTAAACCTCAACAGGACAGTTACATCACAGGATTCATCTGCAACTGCCAAAGAATACATATGGAACCTTTTGCAAAAGAGGAGATGAGAGGATAATCCAAATGATGGATGGAAAATGGAAAGAGGAGTGTTTGGATTTAGAGGGCTCTCCAGTCCACCGTGACTGTAAAGGATGGGACTATTTGGTGTTGGTTTACCTGCGTGCAAAGAAGATCACAATTGCAACAAAACTGCTCCACCCATTTTGCATTAAGTCTTCCCCTATGATTATATTTCTACAGAAAGTAATTTCTCAAGTCGACATAATTAAATATGTGATACCACCTAAGGCCCTAACGTAGAACTAGAATTCATGTTTCTGTCTTAAGTAGCACAACATGACCTCAGGTGTCAACCAGAGATAAAGCATTATTACAGCCTTTTATATGATGGAAACATTATTAACGTAGTTTTACAAAGTGTCAATAAATCACCTAAAGGAAACGTTATTCACATGTACATATGATCCAAACGCATTGCACTGGGTGGGAAGTTTTTGACTGTAAATTATGAATGTTATTCAATAGATTGACCTAGGGCTTAGTACCTCATGTTCTTCCCTATGTACTTCCATCCTCTGGCACGCATGCTGACTCACCCTAATTATTAACATGAAAAAGACAAAAATGACTTTCTAGGTCTTGTGCCATCCTAGAGCAACATATCTTTCTTTTGTTAAAGTACTGTCACTGATAACCCTTCTCGAATATCGATGTATTGTTATACCGATAGAAAAGCAGAAATGTAGATGACATCTACAAAAACTGCAAGGATCGCTCAAATTTCACAGTAAAGCAGCAGTTGGCACGCTAAATACACTTGGACTTATTTCCCCCCCCCCCCCGAGTAAGTTACGCTTGCACACTTCCGCCACACGCATTACCCAATCTGGTTCTCATACGTCCTCCAACAGTGCCAGTTTACTGGTCCTGAGTCACCAGGCGCCGACTGCATTACTGTCGCCTTTGGAAGTTCAATCTATCCATTGTCTCAAGGGCTTACAGCATATCTGTACGACCAGTGGGATTTAAGACACTTATGTTTAGTGCACCACATGTGGCTGCTCTTAAAAGCTAGTATACTTTTTCTTCGCTTTAGTACACGAAATACTGCACATATTAATTTCAAAGCACAAATTAATTTTACGACTAAAAAGTAAGGCTGTCAATTAATCTTAAGGGGTAAAAATCTTGCTGAAGAGTTGACGTGAAATCGGCCATTCCTATGAATGATGATTTGACTATGTGAAGTGAAAATATTTACATAAACTTGGCTAAACAATCATAAAGCCCCTGGGCATATTTATAACATGCTACATCGAATTCAATGCATCCGTTGTTACACATTCCTGCAGCTATACAAGTAACCTTTGTAGGACTGAGTTTCTATGCACCCTCAAAAGTGAGCACCGGGAAAGCTTGGCCTTTTTAAAACAGTCAGATGTTGTTCAGGGGTAAGAGAGAACATTTTGACCCAATGCCAGCCAGGAAGGATTCCTTCAAAAGTCGGTAAACGACATTTACCAAATTACATTGAACAACCAAATGGAGATTTTCTGCACAGGTTTGTTACACGTCCTATTCAAGCATTACACTACAAAGCAAACATTAATAAAACCTCTTCCATGTAAATCTGAGTTTATCCTAACCAGCCAACTCCATCCACAGCGAAACCTCACAGGTCCAATCCAGCTCTGCATCTTTATTTTAAACATCGAACAAGCTCCAAATGGCTGCGATTGCATCACAGAATTCTGCTATCGCCGTGCACAGGAAAAATACTTCTGCCAAAAAACGTTGCATGTCACGCAGTAAGGCTTAAAACACAGGCTTTTACCTCCATTATCCTGTCATGGATCTGCAATCCCCCTTCCTTGTCCGCCGGGCCGTTCTCCACAATCTTCGACACAAAGATTCCTTCATTTGAAGTGCCATCTTTATTATCCTGCAATCCAACAGCAAGTCAGAAAAGTCAGACCAATAAAATAAATCCAGACCAAATGGAGAAAACTGAAATAAAAATAGAACTGGCTAAAATAGGATGTTTTACTAAACGCAGATGTACAGCTGACTTGTTGAATAATACAGGGACACATAGATTACGCAAGATCATTACTTTAACACAGAAACTCCCTTTAAGACACAACATTCAAAACAACAGTTAATTGTTTGCAGGTGGCGCACAAGGTTTGCAGGTTGTGTAGCTCTACTGTAAAAACACTGTCAAATATTGAGTTCGTAAAAGTTTTTAGCCGCTAACGTGTGACTGAAAAGTAAAAGATACATGTGGGAATCTATTCAGCCTTCCTTATATAAAAATATAACCAGCACAGGAAGGTTACAGCAAAGCCTACAGCAAAATGTTGTTTGAACCACATCAAACCACATTAACCCTGCGCCATGTTGTGCGACACTGTGCTGTAATTTTTAATGGAATACTTGGGAAACCACAGGAAGTTCAACTGTGAACTCTGTAGTTAATTACTATAAAAACCCTTTCCTCTTCCCATATCACAAAAGTAACAACATCCTTGTTTACCACATTATTACATCCCCAAGAATCACCTGGTTATGCTGTAGAAGAAATAACATATTTTCCATACCTTACTGTACTAAGATGCCTGCATACAGTATGCAGCTAACTACTATCGTCTTTTCCACAAACGATACATGCTATGCTAATTTTAATTTTGGCCACTGTAAAACCTTAAACATTTGCTGCGTTTTGCAGGGCTCGTTATTAAAAGTATGCCTATAATACCTTAAAATGGTGCCTAGGTAGGCAGCTTAATAGGTTTTGAAACAGAGCTTTGGTCTTGCAAGCAGACAGGTCAGGTGCCATGTCAACCATTTGCTAGAGAGGGGTCATGGCCAGGTTGAAGTAGTTGTACAGTTGCTTAGAGACATCGCCATTTGCGTTACACTTATTAGTGACTGACCTCTTCTACTCATGTTAGCAGACACTCATACTAAAACATTCAAAACTTGTGTCGAGGCTACATCTGGGTCTTCGAAAATGTCTTTGAAACGTTTTAATAGTTTCCTCTTCTGAAGGTTTCGCTGCAACGGTCCGGTTTAGGGTTCTAAACTGCGTCACATTTCTATTTCAGACAAACCACATACAAGCACATCAGAAAGGGTTTGGTCCTCATTCACACTGATATGGACACCACAACTACTAGGGTGGACCAAAGTGGCCTCTGTACAGTATACTGTGTATACTGCTTTCTTTCATTTTTCGTTGTGAAGCCACACCACACATCATTCATTTGTCAAATGCTATAGCGATACTGTACTAAAATAACAGTTTATGTTACAGCAAGTGCTTTGTGTTCTATTTTTGTTTTGCTTGTAATTTTACAGGAGGTCGTTTAAAAACTGTGCGAGGCATTGTTCTTCCCATGTGTGATGCAAATAAATTTCCACTGTCGAAACAGAAGATCAAAGGGAGGCCAAAGAAGATGCAAATCTAGACTTACTGTACATGGTCTTCCTCCAACAATATTGAATCCTAAAGATCCAGACTCCCGATGGAGTATAACGGTGACATTTTTGGTCTCTCCACCCTAAAAAAAGAGGCAACAGTTAAAAAGTTTTGTTCACATTGGACACAAACTGATTTGGTTTCAACACAGAAAACATTTTAAGCATTTATGCGTTTACTGTATACAAAACCGCTTTCATTTATTCACTACATGGTCACCATAACAGAGTTTACTATATGAGCATAGTGACTGAATATTACTGTATCTGGAAACTGACAATATTGCACACTTCGCATAATATTCATTTGTCATGTCATTTCAGACCTGACTGTTTAAACTGAGCCACATTCCAAAAAATCGGATTTTAATCAGATTTCAAACCACATATGGATGCGGTTTGGATCGTGTTTGAAAACATAGGATTTTATGTGGTTTTGTTCAGACAAGAAAATGAACGGATCAGAAAAATGACATTTTTTCTTGCCTTTGGGAATAAAGCCTCTTAAGACCCACTACTTTACACATAGCTGGCTTGAATTTGAAACATACAATAGAAAAAATCCATAAAGATCCAAACCAAACACTGGATTTCCATCTAGAATTCGAACACATCTGAACACCTAAACTCAGCTGTAGGCATTTCATAACTGAACCTTCAGAACGTGTGTGTAGTTTTTAGCCCGAGCTCTTAAATTATCCCCAGGTATTAGGCTTTACATTTACCGTTACCTAAAGAGGTGTGCGAGCACAAGTACGGAGGTGCACCTGTTACAGTCATTAAAACGTCCTGCTATCTACATCATTCTTGAATGCTTAAAGCATCTTGGGACAGGAGCTGTCAATTGACCGGTGGCTTTAAGGGTTAAGGCCTTGTTCCCTGTTCATTGGTGGCATGTATTAATACATTTGCACCAAGCAGCTCTCTCAACAGATGAACGTCGGAACGCGTAGAACCGAATGGTGTCAGCTTTTTATCTCCTGCTGAAAAACACGAACGCAGCTGTCATTTCTGTGTGCCACAGCATACAGTGTCTAAATATAATACAGACATCAGTGGCATGTACAGTGTCCCCTTTACTATCTTTGCTGCGTGTATGCAACGGATGTCTCCAACTGAGGAATGCACCCTACAGAAGCAGGTCATAGGAACAAAGCCCATAATTCCATGAGAAACAATGTCCATAGAAGGTATTGACACCCCTTAAAATAAATATGGCACTCTGTTGCCATAGTTATTCATATTCAAGGACTGGAACTAACTAAAGTAAAAAGATGCTTGATGCCGACATGCTGCAGAATTGATACCAAATCTAAGTGGTGTCACTTTTTCCTTGAGAGCAGCTGGATCAACAGGCCAGCGTTCAGCAGACAGGTCCGATCCTGCATTTGTCAGCTCCCCATCATCACCCTCCTTTCTCCATCTCTGCACCGCCTTAACTCACTTGACCGATGAACCATGTGATGAGAATAACAAGAGAGACTACATTCCCCAACAGGAAGGCAGTCACTGGTACATCATTTGGGGCCGTAAACATGTTCACTCAGTGGGAGATTTAATATTGTGTGCTCCATATAGAGCGGCTGAGTAAGGTTATCTGTCTCATTCTGTAGAGACTGCAATTTTCCATGCTCGTGTCCTGAGGTGAGAACATGTTACAGCTAACACAGGCAAAAGAGTCTCACAGCTCTTATAGAACATATAGCAGTATCAAAAGTGTTTTTTACACATGGTATATGCCATGTGTAACATATATTATGGTATTACCATGTTTTTGAACAAATATAATGGCAGTACCATGATAGTAGGACAAAAAACTATAAACTCTATTACAAATACATTTATGAACATCAGCTGTTTACTATTAAAACCACAACAAAATTCATTTTGTGGTGTGTTTTGTGCCTTTTCAGTAAGATGTAACGGTGTTCTATTGGTTTGTATCTGCCAGTACCAACACATTACCACCAGTAGAGACACAAAGAGCCAAACAGTTCCCATTGGCCTAAAACCCAATTCCCAGTATACCATTACATCCATTAGAATTTAGGTGATGGTTTCTATTGTGTTCTCAGCACGGGTATCACTATCATGATAACTTCATGATATTCTATGAACTAGATGAACTAAAGCTTTGTACTTTGACAAAAAAAAAGCTAGAATGTAATCATTGTGTTTCTATTCCAATGTTGACCAAAGTTGGATATTATTGTAAGTTTTTAACTTGACAAAAATCTGTAGAGCCAGAACTATTTGACCATAATATTGACCTAACTTTGCTGAAACAAAGCAGAACATATGCACTACATAACAGCAGGCCATAAAATTTAACAAAAAGGCAAACCTGTTTACACCGCAGGTGAGCGTCGCGTCCGGTTGCCGACGCAATCCGACGTCACACGCAGGCGACCAATCACAAACTTCTTTATGTCTCTGCTTGACGCGACCTGACCGAAGCGTTCCCATTATTATCACTGGGTTGTGTAGTAGCGTGTCCAGTTTAGCTATGAAATTCCCACAGGCTCTAATCTAAACTAAATTTCTCACTAAATCTAAGTAAATAATTTGACAGCGATTGAGTAGTGTTCCATAGTGATCAAAGGCACATTAAACTAGTCCTAGAAGGCAAATACTACATAATATTGCCAAAACAATCAAAACAAATCTTTGTGTCAACTTCAAGTTACTGAAATCTCGCCATGTTAACGGTGCAACACAATTTATCACAGCAACTTTCCGCCCAAATACCACAGAGACCACGATTATTTACACAAAATAAACACAACTGGTCTTCTTCAAACAGTTCAAGACGCTTTTATTTACAGTAGCTCTATCGATATTACGTATTATGTCAGTGGCTAACACAAAGTTGACATAGTTGATTTTTTTATTTTCAGAAAATATGGTTCAGAACTATAATGTTGCTATCATTAAAAGTCTTACCTTACACGGCGGAGAAAGACTCTTGGACAGCGAGTCAATCCTGGCGCTGTATTCAGTGAATTTCTTCTGATATTTCAGCGCAGTCATCTGAAGCTCATTATGAACCGCTGACAGCTGAGCCACAAGCGATTTCTCTCTTTTACCCGACTTAAGGGCTTGTTTTTTCAGCTCCTTATCAAGGCTGACCACTTTCCCCTGCAGCGCACCGTTGTGCACTCTTAGGGCTTTCAAACAGCAATGGTTATTTAACTTCTGCTCCTTATGGGTGAGCATCAATCCGCATCCGCTCTCGCATATACCGACCGCTCTGTAATCGCAGGACTCGCGCATGTGTGCATCCATATCTTTAAGGTTCAGTACCTCGTTGCATCCTTTATTCCTACATTTGGCAGGGGAATAATCGCACATCTCCGCGTGCTCCGCCAGATGCTGCAGCTTGACGATCTTCTCGCAGCCCCGCGAGTGATTGTCACATTTGATTTCTAACTTTAATATTAAGTTTTTGAGAGGAAGAACGTGGTTGAGCTCTTTGGTGGAGATCCTTTGGCATTTGACGGGGCAGCTGCTCTGCTGGACGACCCACGGCAGCACGCAGCCGGCGCAGAAGACGTGACCGCACGGGGTAGTGAGCGGATCCTCCAAAACTTTATTGCACAAATTGCATTTGAAGTCCGGGTCCACGGCACCCTTAAAACGATCCAACTCGAATCCCATTTTTGTGAAAGTAAAATCCAACAGAACCAGGGCGCCCGCAGAATAACAGGGGTTTAAGTCATTAGAAGAGCTCGGAGCAACTGAGTAGAGTACGAGCACTTCTACTCTGACTGATCTAATTGCCTGAGACTTCCTATGGGGGAGAGAAGTGCTTCGCATTTGGGTACCGTAACGATCTGAGGAGCTGCGCACGCGACAAGGTAACTTGTTCTCGATAAGTTTAGTAGAAACATTTTAAGGCGCACTTAAAAATACATGCGTTTCTTTGTAAAAGTTTGTAAAATGTAAAAGAAAATGTTATTTAAGCATACTTAACACCTAAAACATTACAAAGTTTGTTAGGGCTTAAATATAAAGAAATAATATAAAGAATAGCTAGTTTTCATTGTCCACAAATTCCACTTGGTTCAATATTTTGTTAATGACATTCATACATTTTAAATACTATTTTAAATGTGCAAATTATTTTTGGATTATATCATCAGTTACTGTATATCACTACATTTTCTTTTAAAAGCACACACAAAAATAATTACCCAGAAATTATTATTATTGTTATTATTGTTGTTATCGTTATTGTTATTATTATTATTAATAATAATTTCTGGGTAATTAGTTTTGTGTGTGTTTTATGACGAAGATAATAATCATAATAATATATTATTATATTTAAATAATATTATATTTTTATATTTTAATAATGAAAATACTATACAATACATTCATTAACTCTCCCTTTTCTATATGTATTTCTATAACAATTGTTGAATCTTTGTAGCACTTTTCATAAGTATGCCACTAAGTTGAATATCTTCATTTTTCTCTTCACTTTTGTAAATCCGATGAAAGCATCTGCTAAACGCCTAAAAGTAAATAAAGACATATCTGTGTGTGTGCTTATACAGAACAGCTGAGAAACTCAAACAAGCTTAAATCGTTGAGTGTATTTTGTGTGTAGAGAAACCTGGAGCTCTTTTAAATAAAGACATTTTCCATCACGGTAGGAAGCACAGCGGTCATAAAAGCATTTGAATTGTAAATGATGAGATCCAAAGACAGGGTCACTGGCAGCTATGTGCAGTGAAGGAAGGCCATTGGTTTGGGGCTTAACTGTGTTTTGTGAGCAGTGTCCATTTCTCTTCTTTTCTAGAAGTCTGAAGATAGAAAATTATTTCATCAATATATTCTGCGAAATCAAATTTCATTGTTGGGTTGTATTTGGTGCAATCTGAACCACATGTGCTTAATTAAGTCAGTCTCATCAGAGACTCCGGGGAAAACTAAAGAAAAGAGAAAAATGGAGCACGCAATTTGCAATCAGGCATAAAGTCGTAACTTTTCTCTTGTCATCTGATGGGAGAAAATGGGCAGTTTAGAGAAATAAATGGCAAATGGCTGTGATTTGATATTAGTGCTGACAGAAGATTTAAGTAATCTAATTGTTACTTCAAAGAGGTCATAGATATTGAATCCGCATGCGCAAATTTAAGTTTTTCCCTATTCACTCACCTTAAAATGAAAAAGTCTAGTCTGGAACATTAAAAACGTCGTTCGTGTACCGGAATTCAAGAGCTCCTTTTTCATACAATGGAAGTAAATGGTGACCTGAATATTAATAATTACTATACTTTTAATAAGTAAAAGTGCTCGTTTGTCACACGTTTAATACACGTAATATACTACTTAATACACTCAAATATTTTTTTTGTACTTATTCATGTCTCAAAATAGCACAGAGATCTTCTTAAGTTTATCTTCAGAAGTACTAAAAACATTTCTTTGTAAGTACAGAATGAGAGCACATTTTAGTGTATTATAGTGCACTTTTCTTTCATCTGGAAGGAAAGAAGTCAAATGTGTTCAGAATGACACAAGGGTGAGTAAATAATGACAGAATGATCATTTTTGGCCGAACTGTACAAGTACAGCCCTCCTTCATTAATCTTAATTTGTCCTGCACATTTTCACTGGAAAACTGTCAAGTATCTGACAGGTGGAGAAACAAAAACATCCTTGAAAAGAGAGTGTAACATTAAGCCAGGAAAACATTAACCTTGATGTAGTATTATTTATGCCTTGACCTTGATTTAACCATCTCAAAGTTAGTCTTCCAATACGTAATGTGACCAGATAATTACATTACGAATGCAGAGTTTAGATACACATCATTACTTGAAAAAGATCGTTGTAACATTAAGCGTGCAAAGTAAACAATTGTGCATTTACTTAACATAATCTTTGTAAATTAGGAAAGTGTTTATTTGTTGGCTGTGGCACAGGACTCAAATGACTTACATCAAGCTATGCTACGTTAAAAATAAAGATCAACTGTTCCATTTAAGACTTGATCCGGCTCTTAGATTTCAGGCTGAATTGGGGATTCCTGAACCATTTCCTCACGCTCTACATTTGTTCCATCTTAGCCCAGATGTCACCCCACTCTTCTACATCTAATGCACTTCTCATTTAATACAGTTTAAAGTCAAATGAGACACTTGTTTAATATTAGTGATTTAGCTAACTTTTTAGTTGTTTTGACAGTTTAAAACATAAGATATCAAGAGCTTGGAACGTCAAGTGGATTTTGAATGCCCTAATCAAAATACATTTATTGCATCTTTTCATACTGAAAATATAGTATAAAATTAATTTTGAGAAAACATGTGTGGTGAGTTGAGTTGACATGCCAGTATAGTGACTCCTGCTTTTTATTATTTTTAAATAATATCCAGGCAATGCAAATGAAACAAAAACAATGTATTTATTGTTAGATTTAAATCCTCTGAAATCCTTTCATGAGTTAGGACATGAATGGGATTATTCCAAAAATAAGGATTCTGTCATCATTTAGATAATACATACATTTTGCTAAACATCAGCAGGTATTGAATGACATTAAAGTCAGTAAATGATGTCATGGTTTTCATATTTAGGCAAACTATCCCTATTGGAAAATTCAAGTTTTACATGAATACCCCTTTTACTATTCTAGATCAACTTGTCATTTTTGTTCTTAACACTTAGCTAAGATGATGAATACCTGCGGAAAGCTCCCACTTTTAACAAATTCAACCGTCAGTTGAAAGAAAGCTTCTTGAAAAGATCCCGTATAGTAAATTCACTGTCTGTAAAGTTATAGGGTTGTAATCTCTGTTCTTTGTTCGACTGATGCTGGGACAGAAAATCTACATTTTCAATACACGAGGGCTTTACTTGGAGCTTTGGAGCACAGCCATACTGCAGTCAACACCGCTCTGATATAGTGACAATAAGACAAGTCCATGAGGGCAATGCGGGATTGTGGGATCTTGTAAAGACTAATTGATTTTTTGGAGATACACTTTCATCCTACATTGTGATTCTAAAAGGCAATGAGTGAAACAAGAAATGGTAACGCTTGTCCTTATTTCCTAAGGCATTTTTATATATTATCATATTCATATTTTCTGTTTATTGTAAACACAGAGGTTGCATATTGTCAATGCCCTTTTGAAACCTCATATGTACGAATTCACTGTTTTTCAGGAAATGGGAAAAAATACTGTACTTTTTAAATGATTACATACAATTTTTATTGTTTAGATATTTGCTAATTTGGTATATGTGACTAATAATAATGATTTAGGGCAAAAAAATCATGAAATAAGGAGATACAAGGTTTCGGAAGGACAGCTATGATATAATATACAGTGAGGTCCAAAAGTCTCTTTTGTATTTCAAGTTTGTATGGACGCCACAAGACCGTACAAAATCCTACAACTTCTTTTACATGAGAATGGCTTACATAAAAAATGCCCTAGATTTTCAATTTGATCTCAGACTTTTGGACCATTAACCTACAACTTCAATCGAGGTTGTGACTCTTTCAACGTATGTTTCGAAACCATGAAAGTTCACACACTCACAAAATGTGTTGGAAACAGTGCATATATTTTGGCTCGCCTATGGTCATGTGCATACATGCGTGGACTTATGCATGTTTGTTTGCTCATGTGTGCGCACCGTTCCACATGCCCACACGAGGCATCATGTGAAATTCAGTTCAAAGCAACTGTACTTAGTTATCCATTCGTTTAATTTTATTAGGTCTGCCGTTGACACCAATCGGAGACTGTTAGCGGTGAGCCCACGTTGTCTCCACCTGAGGTTAAAACAGCTGGTTTCTATAATGTGCTGCTTTTCTTGACGTTCCCTCGTATTCCCATACCAGTTTCAGGTTTTAAATGTCTGCCAATTGTCTGTGAAGGTTTTCAGTCATGCAGGTCATCATGGAATGCTGGTTAAAAATCAGTTAAAAGGAACCAGCATTGGAGCAGACCGTCTTAGAATCTATATAGACATATGGGTCCTTTTCGGGATTATCTCATTGTTCCAAAACCTAGTTCCTAAACTAGAAAGATAAAGAAATGTCAGTTGTAAATATACTTAAAAAAAGTATAAAAAGTAATGAGGTTTCATTTGAATTAGTATCCTGCCATAAAGAGTAGTTTGCCAGGTTTTGTAAAACAGCTTATGTGTACTTTGCTTTGCAATGGGAGTAAAGCATGTCAGGACGGGTCTCACAGCGACCTTGTGATCTCGTGAACTGATTTGGGAACAGGTCTTGATGAGGCCACACTTGTCTTCTGCAAGATTTGAATGGCATATGGCGTAAACCAAAAACTCCACTCACTTATCTAACATCGCAGTAATCTTTTTTGCATTTCAGTTAGTAAGTGTGAAATTAAAGTTAAATTAAAAGAGTTTTTGGGCATAATACTTCATGTAATTAAATAATATCGTCCCTGTCCTTCTGAAACCTCGGATTACAGTCCAAATTTGCTGTTTTTTGGGAAATAGAAAAACACTGTAATTTCTAAATGATTCAATATTGTGTTGTCAAAGTTGATCACTCTTTAATACTTTTTATTTGTTAGATATTTACAAAGCCCAGTGATAAATCATTAATAGTCACCCTTATATTTCTGCCAAAAAATAATGAAACACAGAGATACAGAGTTTCAGAAGGACAGCAGCAATATAATCATTTTATGATTAGAGATTAAACTATTTAAAAGCTCTTTGACTCAAAAGTGGTCAACTCAACCAACAAATGCAAAATGCAATCTTTCTGGGAAAAGTTGATCCAAAACAAACCATATGGATATGTTGTTTATGAGACAGCTGTGCTTGGGGAATAAAAATGCGATGAATAGCATCTTTAACGCTGTAGTGAGTTTGGCAAAGATGCTTTGAGTCAGACACGGAGATGACATAAGTTTTACTTTAGTGTTGATGTAATGTCGAAATACAATAGGTCCTGGAACCCCTGTACTGTACCTCCTCTGCAATATCTTTCATCTGTAGAGCGGGTCTGCGCTGGATCTAGTATTAAATGCTTTTGGCAACTGTGCTGAACACTAAATATACAACGTGCATTGAATATTAGAACCAGATGACTCTATTAACAGAGTAGACAACCCAGAATGTTCACAGAAAGCAAAAGACTGGCATTAAAGTACCTTGTTTTTGGTGTATCCAGAAAACAACAAGGATTTTTACCTGTTTTAACTCTGTGGCTTTGCATCCGTTTCATTTTAATCAAAACCATTTTAAAGTTTATTCAAAACACTTGTTTGCCGAAAGCCCATTTTTGTTCGCGATTTTGCTGCATCACAAAAATACATTTTTGGTACATTTACGATATAGGAAATTTAAAAAGTATCTTCATGGAACATAATCTTTACTTAATATCCTAATGGCATAAAAGGAAAATTGATCATTTTGACCCATACATGTATTACTGGCTATTGCTACAAATATACCTGTGGTCACAAATTATCATTTTAACCATGTGCAACATCTGAACCCACTGAAAAATTGTGGAAATAACTGTCTCTAAATACCTCACAATACATCTTCAACATCCATCCGTCTGCTTTAGACATTTGGTAATGTTCTGGAAAAGCTGTCAAAGCTAAAGTAACACATATCTCTTACTTGACCTAATGCGAATAGCAGTGCTGGTAAATGGCTAAGCTGTTAAAACTGCTGAGAAGTCAACAGGAAGGCTCAGGCTTTAAGTTCAGTTGGATGTTGGACATTTTAATTGAATTGGAGGAAACCATTATATTGTGCTGATTGGATAGCCTATATCAGAGAAGATTAAATATTGCCTTTACAGCCTTTTTTGCCCTTGGGATCACCTCATCTTTTTAAAACACATAGCAGGGTTGATGAAGAAGTAGGCCTACAGTAGGTCTGTAATGGTATAGTTTTAACATATGTTCTTTAGAGAGTCTCAAAGCACAACAATGTATAAAACAGATGCGGCAGCATACCTTTTTTTCACAGATGCATATTTTTGCACAAAACAAAAGCATTAAACAAGGCCCTTTTTTACACTTTTAGGATGTATGCTTTTGAAATTAAACATTAAACCATATGCGTTTAGCAGACTTAAAGTATGCAATAAATTGGATTGACTAAAAAAGGGATAAACATTTAACAGTAATCTTTCAACATACACATGTACAAACATTCATTAATATATCAGTATAACGTTGGTGTCTGATGGGGGTGGGGAGATGCGTGAGGAACAGGATCAGCGTCGAGTAGAACCAGTTCTCCACAATGAGCTTTGGACCACTGCCTAAAGGACACTGAGCTTTTGTGAACAATCTTGTGTAAACAACACAAACATCGTCTTTGTTATCCTTGGTTTTTGTCCTGGAGGGAACAACATGCCAAGTGCATCTGCATTTATGAGTGATTTATCTTTGACATTTAACCTGAGGATGTCCTTGTTTGAAGTACAAATATCATGTTTTAGTAGCTCAAGACTAGTGCAACATCTCAAGTATCTCTAGGAAGAAATAGAATGTTTTCCTTTATTGGTACTATAGAGAAATGTTACATTTAAGCAATAGTTCACCCAAAAATTCTGTCATTATTTACTCACCCTCTTGTCTTTTCAACCCTGTATGACTTTCTTTCTTGCGCAGAACACAAAAGAAGATATTTTGAAGAATGTTGGTAACCGAACAATGGGCTACTCATTCACTTCCGTTGTATAGACACAAAACCAATGCAAGTCAATAGGAACAGCTGTTGTTTGGTTACCAACATTCCTAAAAAATATCTTCAGATATACTGTATATCTCTCTCTAAGAAAGTCATACAGGTTTGAAATGACATGAGGGTGAGTAAATGATGCCAGAATTTTAATTTTTGAGTGAGGTATCCCTTTAACTCAAACTCAAAAGCTTCTATAAAAGCAAGAAAACTACTAAAACCCTATTGGCCAATATTGAGCTGAAAGCTCAGCTGCAGAACTATGGCTCACAGCTGTAATTGAATCAGCACGGAAACAAGGCAACGGTCCGCCTGTGTAACATGAGGAGCTAATCGGAAACAACCCCGCTCTAATTATCCATTACAAAATAACCAGCTTAAGTCACGTCCATTGTTACTGTCCCTTGTGGGAAATTCTCTGCCGGGTCAGGCTAAATATAAATTGTCCCAAGCAACAAATTAATCTAATTGCATTTTAACCATATGTGTCTGCTTGTTTATGAGAAGGATAACAGACTCCATTTCATAGAATGCAATGTGACATAAATGTGCTGTGCACGGTAAGAAAGCCACTAGGGGTGTTTACAAATCTGACGTAAGAGGGATTTAACAAAAGGGGTGCCTTTTGGGTCCTTCATACTGTATGTGTAAATAATGATTTTAACAACGCTTGAAAATACAGCTTCTAAAGTAAAGGTGCTACACTGCACAATAGGACCATTTTGGTTCCTTTTAGTCAAAAGAACCATTCTACATAAGAACCTTTTAGTTCTTAGGTCAAAGAACCATTTCATTATTTCCTTTTAATAAAGCTTTTTCTACTACAGAGAACCTTTTGTCCAACAGACAGTTTATGTGGATGTTAAGATTCTTTACGAAACCAAAGACAAAGAATCTTTTGGGAACCTATGAGTGCAGCTGTCACAAACGTTTACTCAGTTTTCTGTTGACACTTTTGCAAACAAATCGACCATAGTAAATTTATTTTAGTTATGTTGTTGTTTTAGACGGTTCTAGGCCCTAGAACTTCCCAATGCGCAGTTGCTGCAGTATTAAATATAATATTATATATAGATTATTATATAGTTAAAAAATATATTATTAAATAAATTCTATCATATTTTGTCGCTGTACACTGTAACTTTTTCAAATCAAATCAGCCATTTTAACTGACTATTATACATTTTTTTTTACAGTTTTACATTAGGCTACTTTAAAATTAGTTAGCAATTTTAGCATATTTTTATAAGTACAAAATTTTACACAAATTATTTGTCTAAAAGAATGTTTGAAATTGCCTAGAAGTTTACATTATAAATAACTAAAAAGTCCTTTCGATCTCAACCTACACACCATACTCACTCAAAGCACCACTGAAGAGACTTTTTACTTTCTAGGCGTGGCCATTATGCTTCTGCACTATGGTACTCTGCAAGGTTGTGACCACTGCAGTGCATTCTGGGATCTTTTGGTCTGGATAGTTTCTGACAAAAGGAAGATGCCTCAGAGGCAAATAGCTGGACTCCATCTTCTGCTTGCCTCCTGCCAAACTCCTGCCCCAGATTAGACTAGAGATAGTGACTCACTTCTCAGCATGCTGCACAGAACACAAAAGCAAACAAGCAGACATTTCCCTTTGCTGTCTGCCGTTTTGAGTTTCTCTCATTTTTTAAGTTATACATTTGTTGACCTTTTATTTGATGCATTTTTTATGTTAGTATATAACGATATAACATTGAAATAGAGAGAGGGAGAGCAGCAGAGAGAGGGAGACAGGATCGGAAAAGGACTGGGAATCATACTCGGATTGCCAAAGATGCAGTTCTATGGAATTATTTATAATTAATCAATGTAAAAGTTTGTTTGTGAATTAGATAATATTTTTGGCATTTCCAGATTTTTCTGACTACAAGAACATTGCTGGCTGATGTGAATAAATGTTTCCAGAGAATGTGGCCATTCTGGAATGATTAGAAAACACTGAACAATGACATGTTTAAAAGAGAAACATCACATCTGAAAGGCAATCACCATTGTCCAGGACCACTCCCTTAAACATCTCTCTCTGCTGTTCGGAAAAAAGATTGTCCATTTATCTAGGTCATCCAAACTTGCTGACAACTTTTCCCTTATTCTGTTAAACCTCAACAATCTTGTTCTCCCCCTACCCAAAGCTATTCAATATATACTACACCATTAAGAGTCTTCAGATACGTATGTCAGAGAGAGTGTATGTCATGGCCAGTGTTGGGTGTAACTAGTTACTAAGTAATTAGTTACTGTAATTTAATTACTTTTCCATTGAAAAAGTAATGTAAGGGATTACTCTTATTTTTTCTGTAATTACAGTTACTTCTGATGTAATTTAACTAAATACTGTGTAATATATTCAATAGTGCAAATGACATCAAAATTATAAGTCTAACTTTAAAATGTATGCTTTAATGTATCCTTCTCACATTTCTAAACTTTGGTCAGTTAATAAGAATTATTTATGTAGTTCTTTATTATTTATTTGAATGAATTAAATTAGTCGTTTCATGTCTATCCTTGAATCATTTCTAATCAAGGTTGATATAGGATATAGAAAGTAATTAGTAATAAGTAATTAAATACTTTATGGAGAGAGTAATTTGTACAGTAATCTAATTACACTATTGAATATGTAATTAGTAACTAGTAATTAATTACTTTTTCAGAGTAATTTACCCAACACTGGTCATGGCTGGGTCCATGATATCTTTTACGCTTAGACGACACATGTAAAAAAAAGATCACGTCATCATTATCGTCATCAACACTGTCACACGTCCTTAGTTCATCTCCGAGTGACATTTAGAGCTTGGACCACACCAACATTCTCATTTCCACATCAAATGTGCCTGACATTTCCTCACCTTCTGCTGCACTGGTGAACATATGGGCTCATCGAAACTAATTTATTCTTCCCAGCCCACATAAACAGGAAACATTAACAGCATGTAAGCATGTCCTCCCTGCTTGATGTCTTATTTTCTCTTTTTATTTACTCATTTTAGTGAGTAGCACAATACCGCTCCTGCCAGATGCTATGCAGTGAGTACCCATAAAATGTTGATCGTAACGCTAATTTTTAGCAATACAAATTTATAATATCATGGCACAGACTAGTGTATTTGATTGGTGACATCATATTACAGGAAGTTTTTCCTCCTGTACGAATCTGTTCGCTAATCTGCCCCATACGCGTTTAAATGTAAAGCATTCAGACATATGGTAAAGTAACTCAAGCATAACATCTGCGGGGGATTAAGATCGCTACAGAATCAGATGTGAGTGGATTCAAGTGATTAAATAAGACTAATTAAGAGATTAAAGGCTTTTTAAGATCTGTGCTGATTAAGAATGGGTTAATAATGAAAAAAACACTGTTTCCGGTTTTAATGAGTCTTGAAGTCTTCCTCTTTCACACACATAAAAAAAGTTGCATTTACAGTTTACATTTGTTTGCTTAAAAGTAAACAAAACTCCCCAATTCACAACGGTAATCTTATATTAATGAGTTATAAATTGATCTGTCAGCACACAAATTTGCCATCATCTGACTCATAAAAATAAGTATTTCAAGTAACCCTGTACTTTTACGTTTCAAACAGAGATGGCGATAGAGCGGCGATAGTTATGATTTCAGCTTTAAATTCCATGCATTTATGCTATTTGTTTTGTCTTTTTAAAATGGATTAATGAGATTAACATGTATGTCAGGGGTTGGGAACAATATCTGGGGCATGAAACATCGAAGGCTCGAAACATCGAAGGCTACGCTAATCAGCTAACATGGCAGGCCACAATAAATTCTTGGCCCGTTGCTGAAAGCAGGGGTCATGTGGTCAATGAGTCTAAACAAGTGCTGTACGGGGCCGGTTATATTCATGAGCTATGATGCTATAGTGGGAAAAATGATGCATCCCTGTATTCATCAGAATTTTCCTGTTATTCAGGTGATTATTTAAAGTATGGGTGATACCTCAGATGTTCATTCACCTTGGTTAGTTTAAACCCCTACTGCATCCATTGGAATGGACGTCACATGTTTTTGCATTGAAGATGCAATGTGTAATTTTTTTGTGGATCTATACTGACAGAAATGCAATATAATATACGTAACTAAGGGGTGTATAAAGACCTTACATAATGAAGCGTTATATAGTGTTGCTATTACCTTAGAATGAGCTAATTCTATCTACATACACAGCGGGTCCCCTTACATGGAATTCGCCATGTTGTTTCTACAGTAGCCCTAAACGGACAAACTGTTCTACAGAGCACGTTTCGTAAATAAGTTACCTCCTTCGGCAAAGAAGTGAAAACGTAACAAAATCTTAGTTCTGTGTCAGCCGCCGTAGTCCTTGGAAAGGGAGGGGTGGAGTGAGCCATTGGTTGCAATTCGTAACCTCACCACACTAAATTTCAAAGACTGGACCTTTAAAGGCAAAAAAATCAGGTCACATCCAAGAAGTACTATTCGAAAACATATATCTATAAAGCTCTTTCCCCACAGTGATCACAATGCTCTTGGCCTCACTGTGTTATGTACAAATAGCCATGATAAACGTATTCAAGATCTTCTCAAAAGATAGCTTTTTTATTCCCAAATGCCAAAAAAGTGAAGCCGGTCCAGCTGTGTTTTTATAGATTACACATTGAGCCAGCAAACGTTTGGCCACGAATGCATTAGATTACTTTTGTTCTTTGGTGCATTATTGTCTAATTTTGGGTATAGTGTTTTCTGTAATTGTATTTTTCTCTGTCTATCTCTCTGGTCTACTGTTTGTAAAATGGCAGCGGATAAATGTTTTGTTGCATGCCGTTCGGCAGCAGAAATATCTTCTTGCCCCATTTTCCTCTCATTTTAGCATGCTAAAGACATCTGACAATAAACCGCAGAGGATAAGCAGGAAAGATCTTAAAGCCCAGTGGTCAACCCCTTTCTCATTAACCTCCTGGATGCTCCCCAACAGTAACTGAACATTTCCATAGTTGCTAAGGGATGCAAAACCGACCATTCAAAACAGACCAGTCAAATCATTAAAGCATTTTGGAAAAGAATAAGGCCTGTTCAGGAAATGGCTTCATTCTCAGATACTTAAACATTTAAGAAGATACTGTATTGATATTGCCTTTGGAGAATGAGCATATGTAAGCATAATGCGTTGCATTTTATTGGATAACTGTATTGCTAGTGTATCTTTAGAGTATTCAACGATAAGAGATGATAAAAGCTAAAATTAATAATTCTGTCTTCTCATGTTGTTCCAGATCTCTATGGCTTTCGTCTGTGGAACACAAAAAGAGAGCAGAATAACTTTCTCTACAATGAAAGTGGATGGGTACCAGGGCTTTCAAATAAAAATGTCCCTGGTGCATCCTAGTCCACATTTCATATTGAGCAATTGTATCTTCAAAGTAATTCAGAGGTTGATTGAGCCGGTGCCAGAGGAAGCTTTGAGTTTTTCCAGTTTAACCGAGCAGCATTGAGGCGCAAACCTCTGACCCAACAGTTTGTAAACTATCTTCACCACATGAATTCAGACATGCAGCTGGAACACATGACGGTGGCTATGAGAAGATAATTGGTTAATCAGAAAGCCCAAAGTTTATGTACCATAGCCCAGGAACGGAGGCCGGCCAAATTCAGTTTGATTTTCCTGACACAAACAGCAAACTATTACAGTGAGCATTTACAAAAAATATCTTGCAGATACTGTTTGTCTGATATTAAATGTAAATCATTGCATTTTATGAAGGGTCCACATAAGCTACACTGTAAAACTTTGCTGTAGTTTTGCAGCAGGTTTTCCAGTAACGTACTGTAGATTTAATTACTACTTAATACTGTTTTCAATTTGAGTTAAACTTTAATCAAAATTATAACACTTTTGAGATTCAAAATGAGCAAGAACAGACTGGTCTCATGCAGAGGTGTAAAGAGTACCTGAAAACCATACTTAAGTAAAAGTACAGATACCGTGCAGTGAAAATGACTCCATTACAAGTTACAAGTCACCAATTCCAAAACGACTTGAGTAAAAGTCTTCGAGTATCTGATTTTAACAGTACTTGAGTATTTTACTCATACTGAATGTAGGCTCAAAGCAGCACTAGTCCTCAACACTTAAGAGACACAGCAGTGAAAAACAAGAAACAGATGATTCGTGAGGAGAGCAATCGCATTTATTTTCTTAAATCATAATAAGACTGAACACCTCAAAATGCAACAAATCATGGTCGACACCATAACCTACGTCATTACAAACACCCTAAGTCTCATTTAAGCTCAAGTGCTCATAAGTAAACCAAACTCCTTCAAAAAGGTCTCTTCAATATAACGGATAAATAAAATAATGTTAAGTAGAATTAAAAAGTCAAAGCCTTTTTGCACTGGACATGCTGGTTTGGGCCTCATGGCCAGCTGCAGTCATGTCCTCATTTCACATACACTGTTAGCCCTTACCTGCCATTTCTACAGTAATACATTGGCAACACTGTTGCCAGCTAGTTACTGTAGGTGTTTTACAGTAAACTACTGCAATGGCTGTTTGAAGATACATTATTAAAGAATCTATTAACGCACTTAAGTCACACAGTCTTAGATGAACAAGTGTAAATAACAGATGAACACAATAAATCTGTCAAGATTTCACCAGAGGAGAATTAAACACAAACATCAATAACATCTTCACATATTACAGACACCACTTTCACTTTATTTCTGTCATCTGTGTAAGATCTTATTGAGATTTAACTCGAGTTCATAGTGGTTCAATTGTGTTTTAAGTCACCATTATGGCGATCAGTGTTTGCTTTGGTTGGACTCTTTGACTTTCTTGTAGCTTTAAAATGTACACTTATACAATAACACTGAAAGGGACTTTACAGGAACCGCAACTTTATGTTTGCTTAGTAACTGAAGATACATCTGAAAGAATTCAATCATTAAATAATAATAATATAGCATTTAAGATTTATTAAGATATGTTTGGTAAAGTGATTACATGTTATAATGGAAAGATCTCTGTCAGAAAATCTTTCTTTGCAATTGAGACACAGTTAGACACTTGACATACAAACCTCATCAATGGTGACAAACAATCATGAATGAGTTTTGTACTATGTACCCAGCATGCATTGCAGCATGAAGCTGTTCAGTTGATTGTCACCATTGTTGAGATTCATATGTGGATTGTTCATTTCTCTGTGTCCGACTCATTCTATAGGTTAATATTTTGTCTATATAGTGTGAGAGCACTTTTGAAAATTGAAATACTATACATTCTTTTTACTGGTTTACATCACTTCATGGCAATAGTCCCACCATATGGTCAAATTTTGAGCAAACATGTTTAGAGCACATTTAGGAAGAGTTAGTTTTAAAAATAAGAGCTTTTGTAGATGTGTGACCTACAGTAACTAGCTGGCAACAGTGTTGCCAATATATTACTGTAGAAATAGCGGGTAAGGGCTAACCGTGTATAAACCGCCAGCGATTGACATCTACCTGATACTGCACTCATATTCATATAAAGAAGCCATGTTGACAAGTTTTTGTAAGTTAGGGCAAAATCCACAAGATTGTAGTACCTTCAATGCCCTGTGAATGGCAATATTAATTATAAGATAGGTGTCATGCAAAATGTAATGTGTAATTGCATTAGTCATTACAAATGTAGTGGAGTAAAGAGTACATATACTTGTTCAAAAATGTAGTTAAGTAGAGAGTAAAAGTTGCTAATATCTTTAATACTCAGTACAACTACAAAGTAGCCAAAAAGATACTTAAGTAAAGTAACTAAGTACATTTACTCCAATACTTTACACCACTGGTCTCATGGCATTAGCACATGCAGCAACACTGCAAAAAATGACATTTTTGTGTTTATTTCTCGTATTTTTTAAAATCCTTTTAAATTATGATACATTCACATAACAAGAAAAGTGACCTAATATATTTAGTCTTGTTTTATGAAAGAAAATATAAGAACTAGGCAAGTTTGTTAAAAACAAAATTTGTTATCGAAATCCTAAATCTACAGTAAGTTACTGGCAAACCTGCTGCAAAACTACAGCAAAGTTTCAAAGTGTACACTTAAAATAAATACATTTCAATGCATTAGAAAAAAACAAAACAAGTGGCATTTGTAACCTGCCTTTAATAGAAGATGCATTCTATTAAACCTACTTTTTTTAGCTCTAAAATCTTTAAACTCTTAAACCTGTACTTAACTGTTATATAAATGCTAATAATTCTTTGATTTAGAATGTTAAAGTTCTACTTAATTAATATTGCATATAGGAATGTATCTATTTAATATTTGACTTGTGCTTCTCTCTCCTTTATCTTAAATGTGTGCTTTCACTGTGCATGCGTGTGTGTCTGTGTGTGTGTGAGTGTGCGTGCGCGTCCGTGTGTGTGTGTGTATGTCTATGTGTGTTAGTACATAGTGTGGAGTGTTTTGTATGTGGGTATGTCTGTCTTCTGTGCTTTCACCTTTTTCTTGTTTTTATGGGTATAACTTTAATTGTTTTGCTTATAGTCAATATGTCTCATGTACAGCTGCTTTGTAACAATGAAAATTGTAAAAAGCGCTATATAAATAAAGTTGAGTTGAGAGTTGAGTTGAGTTAAGTTAATATCAGATTTTTGGGTTAAAATTGTGCTTTTTAAAGAAGTGCAACTTATTAATATATTTTTCTAAATGTTTTTTTAACTAACACAACGAAGATCTTATATTTTTAAATGTGCCTTAAGAGTCCAAATATTTTTATGAGTGACTACAGTGCACCACAGTTTTTTTTAAGAAGGTTTGACTGAATAAGAAGGGTTACTGCTTCACATCTGAGACACTTTTGGCTTTCAAAACCTCACCATCTGAAGTTAAGCAGTGTAGATACAGGGTTCCCAAAGGCCCTGTCTGTGTGACATATGCGTTCTATTACTAGTTACCTCAAACATTTCTCCAGAACTTGTGGCTTTACAGTCTGCTTGAGTTGAGGATTAGGCACTACTGAAATTGATTTATTTCGGCACTAAAACTGTTTATTAAATATAATAGACCATCAAAGTTGTCAGGGAAAGGAAGAGAGAAATAGGGAGCCATCATCATTTACCGCAAAAGTGAACGTTTTCAAAAGAGCCAGTCCAACACTGAAATGTCTTGGTTAACTCTGGTTTAAGATTACACGTCTATCTTAAAGCGATTCCAGAAGAGGCTAAGCAATTTTTGTTCTAATGACTCTAGCCACCCACTGTAAATTTTGATTTCTAAATATTTTGCTAATAAATCCCTCAACGGTCCATTTGGAAAAAAGAAATAACTTCCATTTCCCAGTGGAAATACCAGCGCTTGCAAAGCAGTGAAAGAATAGTTTTAAAGGGACAGTTCACTCAAAAATGAAAATAACAGATTCTTAATCATACCAACTTAATCAGATTTAATCAGTATGCCCTTTTTTGTATGATTTTCTTACTTTACTGCAACACCATATGAGTAAAACTAAAGAATATTGATGCTGCTCATCCATACAATGAATGTGAATAGCGACAAAGAACATCAGTTCCTAACATTCTGGCTAACATCTCCTTTTGTGTTCCAGGGAATGAAAACACACGGTTAAATTCATACGCTCAGTACTTACTGTGCAATGTAAATAGTTAAATATTCACAAAGACAACATGCATTTTATAATTTAGCATGCAAAGTCACACTCCATATGTTAAAGTTAAATGCCTGGAAGCACAAAGAGAATGTTTATTTGAATATTTCACATGTCTTTCATCGCACTTTTCCTCCCCCATTGGAAACAGCAGCATATCTGTGCCATACATTTCAACAGCAGACAAACATATCAGGACATTTTCACCAAAGTGGCTGCTCTCCAAATCTAGAAAGGCCTTTTAGTCTGCCCTGCATCAGACGTATCAACAAACAGAGCACGCCAACCTACGGGTGGTCTGATTACCATTATTTGTGTTTTAAACAAGCCTAGAATCTTGAAATACGTGTCAGATGCCAGGCTCACTATGAAAGCGCCCGAGTATTGTTTGTCCTGATAGCTTCTTCATTTCACGCAACACTTTCGCTTTCCAGTAAAGGGATACTTGACCCAAAAATGAAAATTCTGTCATCATTTACTCACCTTCGAGTTGTTCCAACTCTGTATACATTTCTTTGTTCTGATGCACACAGAGAAAGATATTTGGAAGAATGCTTACAACCAAACAGATCTTGCCCCCCATTGACCCCCATAGTAGGAAAAATTACTTCATCGTTTTTTTGTTCTGTTGAACACAAAAGAAGACATTTTGAAGAATGTAGGACAGCAAACAGTTCTGGGGCACTTTTGACTACCATTGTATTTTTTCCTACTATGGTAGTCAATGGGGGCAAAAAATGTTTGGTTATACGTAAGCATTCTTCCAAATATCTTTCTCTGTGTTCATCAGAACAAAGACATTTATACAGATTTGGAACAAGTCGAAGGTGAGTAAATGATGACAGAATTTTCAATTTTGGGCGAAGTGTCCCTTTAAGCATTTGTGCTGGATTTTAACTACTTTGAAAAATGAATCCATTTTTATCGTGGCCAGTGTTATGACATGATGGTTAAACTGCTAGGAATTACAATGATAACATGTAAACAGAGATTAAATAAGACACAGCGATGTTCAACATGACAAACGACTGTGGTCACATGAAAAATGCGATATGACGCCACTGTTTTGATAGAAAATTACTAACAAATAATTTTCAACCGCGTTTGTGAAACTTTCCCCGGCAGCAAGCTGTTTCTGTTTACGACGTCCCAGGGAGAATGACTTTGAGATGTTGACACAGTTGCAGACGTCATCTGTAATGATGCATATTATCGATGAAAGCTTTGCATGTTGATGTATTTTAAGCCGTTCATCAGAATGCATACTTTTACAGTATTTATCTGTGAAATCTGGAACAAACGCGGCATATGTAAACTGGTGGAGACGCAGAGAGCGTGCATGCGTGTTGGAATGTAAAATGGAACTGTGGTATTTTTATGGAGTGCTCAGTCAAACAGGAGATATCATGGAGGAATTTTTTCCAATATTATCTTGTCTTGGACTAACACAAACTAAATAAATAGAGCTTGCTGCTGTCGCTATTGTTTGTATTAAAGGGATTGTTTACCTAAAAATTTAAAATATGTCATCATTTACTCATCCTTCAAACCTGGTATAACTTGCTTTCTTCTGCAGAACACGAAAAGATATTTTAAAGAACGTTGGTAACCAAACATCAGACCCCATTGACTTCTATTGTATGGACACAAAACCAGCAAAATATATTTACAAAATATCTTTTTTTTGTGTAATGTACAGATTTTGATTGACATGAAGTGCACTGTCTCTTTAAACTTCGGCACATACTGTAATTGTTCCTGCACTGTTTCTTCTCCGGACCTAAATGATAGCCTCAAATCATGCAGCGTGTGGAGCAGAAGTGTACTATTTTGTGAAAGGAATCATTTTTTAAAATCATTTTTATAGCGCCTTTTTCGATCTCAAAGTTGCTTTACTGTGAGCATTAAACAATAAAACAATAAATGAATGTTAAAAATAATTTAAAATCACACGACTTACAGTAAGAGAGGGATTTGAATAATATTTAAAGACAAAATATCATAGATAATTGTGAGTGGGCTCTTTTAACTGGCTCTAGTAAGCAATCGCCTAGCAACCACCCATGACACCCTAGCAACAAACACTAAAAACACTTTGGCAACCACATAACAACACTCTGGCCATACAGATTGCTTTAGCATTATGGAAGCGAGTTTTGCACGGGCAGGTGCCACTGACATTTTCGAAAGTCTAGTTGCATGTTGTAACTACGTTATGCAAACACAGTTTCCAACATTTCCATAACTACCTCTAAAACAAATTCTGGTCAGGAGACTATAATACGACTACAAGAAAAAACGTTGACAGTGATGACATATTTCTTCTAACGACGCGGGAACACATGTTATCATTGAAAAACGGAACAAAGAAAATAAAAATTCCATCAAGTCAAAAACCAGATCAGCAGACATGTGAAAGAATTCTGAGTGAGTTTTGGGAAGATGTCCAGGAAGAAAAAAGACGTTATCGTCGGTCCTCATCAAGCCCGAGTTATGAGAAACATCGGTGATCTCTTGTTCTTTGGGCAGGAATCAAACGCTCTATCTCCATATTCTGCACGCCACACACATAAAAACGCACACAGATGCAGGGATGCATGCGGGGGAGCGAGGACACGCTCATGTCCGCTCTTGTTCCTCTGAGATGGAGAAGACAAGAAGTCTGTCAGGTTAAAGCCTGTCAGCTGCAGATGGTTTTATGTAGACAGGTGGCATAGATCTCTCATCCATGACCAATTTTGTCAACACGACCCACACTCTTGGGTAGTTGATCCAAAAATGGAAATTCTGTCATCATTTACTCATTCTCTTGTTCTTTCAAACCCTTTTCAAAGGACACAAAAAAGATATTCTGAAAAATGTTGGTAACCAAACAACGGGGCTGCCCCTTGACTTGCATTGGTTTTGAGTCCATACAAAAAAGTTAAATGGTTACCGCCTCGCCTCAACGATGCTCTGGAGTCCAAAATGAAAGCAAATCCTCACAACCATATTTCAACATCAAGCGAAAAACCTTTACAGAAGAGTGAAAACTGTTTTTATAGCAGCAAAGGGAGGACTAACACCTCATTAATGCCTATGGTTTTCAAATGAAATGTTCTACAAGCTTATGTGGGTGTGGTTGTCCACATTTTTATGGCCATGCAGCGTTGCTATATATATATATATATATATATCTATATATATATATATATATTTCATGCTTCATAGCGTAAGGTGGTTTTCTAATCTTATACGAATAATTACAGAACAGCTGTTTTAAAAGTCTATATAATCATAATCTTGGAGGTCAACAGGTCAAATACTTGTGTTTGTTGTTAGGTATGAAAACCTCCCTCAACTATCAAGAAACGACTATCAAGAGATCTGCACATTCATACCCTCCTAAACAATATAAATCAAAGTATTTGCCAAGATTTTTCATGAGTAACTGCGATACTTTAACTTTTAACCTCTGCATATGAATAATTGAACATTTTTGTACAAAGGAAGATTAAACAAAAATCCCCCCAACACTACGGTGATGCATAAGCCCTTTATTGTATGTATGTCACCATTTTTTTTCAGTATGACAGCTGGGTTAGATAAGACACCTCAACTATCCAGCGGTAAACCTCAGATCGCTTTCACAAAGCGTAGTTCTCAACCCAAAACACGAATGCAGTAAAATAAAGCTTCTCAGCATGAAGGCAAACCAACGTGTCCTTCAAAACAAGAATGAGCGATACAGACTGATCTGAAACAGCTGGGTGGTTCTCCTGAGAAACAGGGGGCCAATGACACACTAGACGCACTGTGTGTTTTAAATGTAAACACGTGGACTTTCCTGTTCCTTTTGATCGCGCTCTTCATTTTGTGAAAAGTGTCATTTATAATCAACAGCCCGAGGCGGTAATTCTTAACAGATGCCTGGTAAAACCGTGTTACACTGACAACCCCAATGCAGGTCAGTGCTCATGTCAGTTTGGTCAGGACACAGTTTTTTTATTTTGTACCATGAAGGGGTTATGTTAGAACAATGCTAGAGTAAACTGAAAGAGCAGATGCGAATGTTTCAGGTATTGGTCGAGAGGACCTAAGGCCTGTTTTCCCTTAGATTAACTAAAAACACATCTGCTTCCTGGTGCACAGAAAGTGAAAGCACAGTTGAGCATCTGTCTACTTTAATAAACTAACCTCGAGCATCTGACCGCAGTCAAACTAATCCTTGGATTATTTCAAGAAACATTTGTCCATATAATATCAGTGTCTGTCTCTTCTCGCTCTAAGTCGTGTTTTCTAAATGTTTTACAGTTACATTCACCTTTAAATAATAAACATCCTTCTGTGTACAACCTCTCTCTCACACACACAAAGACTACAGTCACACAAATTTAAAGCATATTATAGTGTATTGTACAATAATATATATACTAATATTAAATCCATTCAACTTTGTACAAATTACACCCTTATAAAAAAAGAGGGTTTTCTTTACAAAATAAAAGGAATTAGAATTGAAGACTCACTTGTTAATAAGAAGGATGAGCATGAAGTTACTTTGGGATATTTGTTTTTATTTGGAGAGTTTGGGAAAATTCTTTTTCACATTTTCAGAACATTTTGAGCAAAGACGAACGAGCATTTTCAGTTAATTTCAGTGGTAGTTGGACTGTCGGACGTTTGAGATTATTTTGTAAGATTAACAGTGGAAATACACAAATGCCACATGTACGTGCTTTTGCCCAGTGACTAATATGTATGGAGCCGCCATATTAGGAAGGGCAAGATTTTCCTATAACACATAGAAGTTAACTAGCACCTGCGTTAAAAAAAAGAAAAGAAATCGATACAAAACGTTTTTGTACTCACAGACCATTGAAGTCAGTCGAGAAATGTACACGTTATTGTTCTTTTTTATCTAGAAAAACTGCAGCTCCCACGTTCACTTTTATGTCTTTATAAGGCAGGATTGCCTTATAACTAAGCTAGTACAGGTACGTCTGTAAGACATCTGCTAAAGATCCGGAGATGTGGAAAAAAAATCTCCTGTGTAAAAACACCTGCTAAACATCTTAGAAAGAGCAGTTTTATATCCATTCTAAATCATAAACATCTTACAGACATCTTCTAGATGTCTTCCGAGACGTACTGCAGCAAACTATGTCTTGCAGATGTAAATGCAGACATCCAATAGACGTCTGCCAGATGTTGTGTGCTAATATTCTCTCATTGCAGGTGTGGCAGAGAATTTTAACTGAATCCAGTTATGCTGACGGTACGAGTTACTCACGCCTTTTGGCAAAAAAATTTGCACCACTATATACATTAACGCTAGCAGGGAGTTGTTTGTAAACAAGCGTTCAGACGTTGGTCTTTAACAGCAAAACATGAACTCGGTTTAAATGTTACTGTTTTCTTCTATTCTATTACATTTGTATTTAAAGGTTTTTCTCGTCATTTTGCGCATCTTGCAAATCTGTCCTCAAAGCAACAATAGCTGTAGATTCTTTAGGCTTTGATGGTCCACTTTACATTATTCTGTAATGAGTGTTGCTGAGTAAAGCACTTTATGTTGCCTAATGGATATGTCTGGAAATAAGATGTGCTATGGACCTGTTTTTATTTATTTATCAATGAACAAACCTTTTTAACTACTTTGATTAAAATAAACTAGCTCATAGATGCATTCTGAAAATATAGATTTTGGTATAGGCATTAACGCATTAAGGTCTTTTTTGCTTGAATAACATGGTACAATGAAATTATTTGCATTCTTAGTTGTTAAGCCCACATCAAAAAACATGAGAATCATAAGATTGAGGTAAGATGTTCTAAATGACTCATGGTGTTGAGTTGCCACAAAGCTGTTATACCAGCCTGACGTTGGTTATACCCAGTGACTTGACCAATGTGAGCGGAACAGTTTCGAGATCATTTACAATTGTACACTTGAATGCTTTTTGGGACCAGTAAGAATTAATTGTTACTTGTGTTAATTGTGTTAATTGGGGCTTGTCAAAATCACGGTCTTTTGTGAATGAAGCACAGTAAAGGATAAACTGTTTTTAAATATAAAGGAGGTGTCTTAATGCTGAAAGATTGACAATGGGACGTGAATAGGCTTTTACACTGTTTTTTTACACTTTTGCACGCAAAAGTGTCTGCAACTGTTCATTGAATTTGGCCCATAAACTTTGGTAAGACCAGCTACATTCTTAACATTCTACTCAAAAATGTCTAAAGGACCTTTGTCAAGGTTTTAGTGTAAATAGAAGCTTACTTTAAGTAGCTTTTTGGTGTTCTGATGTTGGAAGGCCATTTAGAGTCATTCAATTTCTACGCCAATGTTTCTCTGGCAGCGGAAGAGAGATCGGGCTGCATTGAGACTAATTAAAACCTTTAGATAACATTGAGGCCATACCGAAGAGCCATTATAGGGACTTTCCCTTTTGAACACAGCAAGAGTAATGAGGAGTTGGCGGTTAGGTTGGACAAAATTGGCGACGCGGAGGTCAACACGGTTTGACTCTAATAGTTAATGCTTTTAACAGTTTCTTCTCTGTGTCGTTTCCATCTCCTGGTTTCTTACATGATGTTATTGTGAAGGTATTGATGGAGTGACCAAAATCATAACCTACAGGAGCCTCTCTGTCTCTCGCCGTCTTTTGCTCCAAATATTTCTGTCTCGTAAAGTCGGCAGCCGCACCGCTGAACAAGCGTACGGGCCAAGTTCAAAGAGTACACTTCTAAGGGTGGGCACTTTGGCCCGTGGCGAGAGTCTGACAATAGTCATGGAAGATTTACAAGGCTGTGAAATGACTTATCGGATAAAACATTCATCAGAATGGGCAACGGGAGGGGAAATGGTAAGCTAAGAGAGGCGGGGGGTAGAGGAAATGTGAAGGGGAGAGACAGAGCATTCTCAATAACGTAGAGCAGCTTGTCATACTTCACACAGATGCTGCCCGGACAGCAGCCATTCAAACCATTCTCTATTCGCTTCCACTCTGGATGTCTCTCAAAACAAACATTTATTGACCTGAAAAATCCTCCCTCATCTGGAGATATCAGATAGCGTAATCCATCAGTCCGCAGACCACAAAATTATACAGCTAATACTCTGTCCGCCAGGCAGCTCAATATGACTAAATGTGAAAATCAGCGAAAAGAAGCAGGCATGAGACATCCCGGCACCAAATAATTGAACGTTAAGATTCGATTGAATGAGCAAGACCTGTCAGTTAGGCTCAAAATGAAACAACAATAATGTCAAAATGGGACAACGAATACACATCTGGTAGAAAGATGTTGTCTTATTTGCCTAGGTGGCTTGCGGTAGCTGGGTTTACCCTGACAAACCTTTTCCTCTCTCAGAAATGATTTAACGCAGAAGTATTCTTGATGACTGATATCATTTTTTGTATGCATGCGGAAATTTAAGAGCGTAATTGCAGAATTACAGATGGAGGGTATTTAGAATCAAATGTGGGTTGTAATAGTGATTACAGTTGGAATAAAATGGGTTCTTGTGAAAGTGCACGGATCAGTGGATGTCATTTATTAAACAATATCACTTTTTTTCCCGGATTTTAACTGTCTATGCTAAACATGCATTTACTGTAAGTGAAATGACTAAATGTCAGCTTAAAGTGACAGTTCACCCAAAAATGAAAATTCTGTCATCATTTACAAACCCTCACGTCATTCCAAACCTGCATGACTTACTTTCTTCTGCAGAATGCAAAAGAAGGTATTTGGAAGATTATTGGTTACCAAACAACATTGACTCCCATCGACTTCCATTGAAGAGACATTTCCCAAAATATCTTCTTTTGTGCTCCAGTAAAGAAAGAGTCATATGTAGGTTTGGAACGACATGAGGGTGAATATATGATGGCAGAGTTTTTCATTTTTGGCTGAGCTTCTCCTTAAGATGTCAGTTTGTCAAATATGTTGGTACGTTTTTATTGAATATTGAGAATAACTTACATAAAATGGATAGGTCAGAGAAATGTGTCATATATGTAAATTAATATCAGACATGTTTCACAATTTTCTCAAAACACATCCATTTCCTCACATTTATGAAAAATAATTACATGTATCTACAGTAACTGTACTACTTTTGGCACCAAATGTATCCAATATTTTTTTTCCAAAATTGGTTATAATTGGCAAAATAAATAAAAACAAATTTAACATTAAATTACCTCAAAATCAGCTTGACAACTTGCCCCAGTGGCATTCGGCCTCTTAGTACCATATTTTAAAATTGTCACAGGAGATAGATGACTACATGGTTGTTAAAATTGGCATGGAAAATCCTGAAAGACATAAACAGACAAGGAGTGAGACAGAAACAGAAAAAAATGTGTGCGGAATGCTGGAATTTCACAGGTTTTGAGGTAAAAGAATGTGGCTGGAGACACAGATTCAGATCTGTGTAGGAAACTGATGCATGTCAGAACAGAAATAGGAAAAAGAATCCAGCCAGTAAGTACATGGTTTGGGTGTCACTCCCCGATAGCTGCAGGGTCTTCCCTATAATGATATAATTTATATGCTCAATATTACAGACTAACAAGCAAAATAAAACACATGGTAACTGGTTAGCCGCTGAGTGATGTTTTAGATATACATGCTGTTTACTTTAGCCGGTTTTAGAAGCAACAGTTTATATTCAGTTGGATTAAACCATTTAGTCAGATTTCCCTTTACTGGAGTCAATATGACATTTTAGCTACATTTCCTCTTTAGTTGGTTAAGCCCCTAATTAAAAAAAACGAGTCAGCGTTAATAAAAGACATCGTGAGACCATGTATTATAACCTTTACAAGGAACATATTATTTCGTGCAGACAATCCTTATTCAATGAACCTGCCTTCTGTAATCAGCTCGATAGTTGACGCCATGTCTCCGCACCTCACCATCTCTCAACATGCATGCATGACCAGCTCCAAAGAGATAACAGTTATGCTTCACTGAACCGGCACTCCATTTACCGGTTAAACTCTTTCTCATTCTCTTAGCGTACTCTGTCTCGTTTTCACAGCACCTACCGAGAATAGGCGACAATGCTTTTGTCTCCCCAAACACTTAACTGTCACTTTCTCATAAGTACTAGAGTGCTTCTCATGTAAAGGCGGAGAAAAAAGCAAAGGGCGGAAAGATATCTTAAAACATGACCCCTTAAAAGGATACGCGTCATCTGGCCTTTTGTGTCGGATTTGGGTGATGGAGACCAGGTGCAGGTTCATCTGTCAGGAGGAGAGTGTGTGTTTGTAGAGATGGAGTGAGGCTTTAGTTTGACCTATGAAACATGGAACATGCCTGGGAAATGCAGATCTTTAAGTTTTCAAATGAGTGCACAATTTTTCTAATGTCTCTGGGCGTTTAATTCATGTGAATTCACACAAACTTGAATATGTTCATTTTACAAATATTCTGCTTTTACGCTATATGGTCATGATTAGGTTTGGATGGGGTGATTTTGTACGATTTATATCATACAAGTTCATGCACTCAAAAAAACCAGCATTAGGTCAAAAAAGGACAAACCCAGTTTGCGGAGTTAAATTAACCCGGAAATTTTTATATTTGACCCAACAGTAGGTTAAAGGTCCAATATGTGTATTTTTTTGGAGGATCTATTGACAGAAATGTAATATAATATACATAACTATGTCTTTAGAGGTGTATAAAGACCTTACATAAGCGTTATGTTTTTATTACCTTAGAATGAGCTATTTCTATCTGCATGCACCGTGGGTCCCCTTACATGGAATTCGCCCTATTGTTTCTACAGTAGCAGGACAGTAGCCGGTTTCTACAGACAAACTGCTCTGCAGAGCGCGTTTCGTAAATATCTCCTTCGGCAAAGAAGCGTAACCATGACGACATCTTAGTTCCGTGTCAGCCACCGTAGTGCTTCGAAAAGGAGGGGGGACGGGTGGACTGAGCCGTTGGTTGCAATTCGCAACCTCACCACTAGATGCCACTAAATTTCATTCACCGGACGGACCTTTAAAACAACTTTGAAAAAATTGACAACCCAACGCTCTCTTTTTGACCCAACACTGGGTTGAAACCCCCCCCAGCATTTTTGTATGAATGAGCATCCCAAAACAGTCATGAACTCTTTTGAGATCAAACTGCATTTCTGAAATGTTTGCCAGAGTGGATTTGGACTTTTTTTAACGCATTCCTAATTTAACCGAGCATGTTTTTAACCTCGAAATAACAGAGTGAAACATCAAAGATTATTGTTTAGTGCCAAAAGTTGCAGATACAACTTTAGATACACAAATAACCATGAATGAGCAGTTCTCGTGTGTGTATATGGTTAAAGTCACAACAACAAGAAGTGTAATGGATTCTGGTTCAACACCCCCTACTGGACCCACAGAGAAATAAAAATAAAGAAAAAACACTAGAAAAGAGTAAAGGGAGCACAAATGGCGATTCCACTGTTGCTCCTGACATATTTAAGTGCCAATAAGATAAATCACTCACTGAATTTAGTACTAGATTGTCTTTCAAAGAAGCCATGGAAAAAAACCCTGGATGATTTAATTCACCTCCTGTAAGTATGTATTGGCCACAAATGTGTTTTGATAGGACTGTGAAGTTCATAAAAATGAGCTGGCGTGTTCAGATCGCTAGGACGGCCCAGACTGGAGAGTTTGAGTGTTTTAATCAGCATGAAGGCAACTGAATGTCTACCCGAGCTTTCTGTCCTTGGCACAGCCAGCTGAACCCAAACGGGATTTATAAGGTGGTTATTGCTAGCTGTAAGATTCTGACTGTGTGTTTTTGTATTTTTGTGGGCTTTTGGATGTTTGTGTATATAAAACCGGATGACATGTATAGTTAAATTTGGACGTGTATGGCGAAGCTGACCGTGACTTTTGTTTCTCTGTTGTGTTTCCAAAGTAAAAAGACAAGTAAAATGTATTTATTTTTCATCTCCCTTAAACATCAGGGCGGATTTGTTGTGTACACGGCTGTGTAATTTGAAAGCAAAATGAGAGGAAATAAAGCGTGATGTTATAATAAGCACAATTTCAGACGCCAAATAGGCTATCAGAGGTATTTACCGCCCAGTCTCGTTCTAATTGGCTTGGGCAGAGTTGGCACATTGACGGATAGTGCCCATCATATTATTTGAATGTCAATAGGGGTGTGACATCACCTGCCTGCTTGCATCTGTGCTCATAGGGACTTAGTTCAAACATGTTTTGTCGCATGATGTGATTCTGATTGGCTGATATGATTTCCTGTAGGTCAGCTGGTGAAACATGGTGCTAGCAACACCAAACGCATGGGTTCAGTATTTAGAAAATACAGGAGCGTCAAACCCTATAGTATGGGATCAGAATTGTTGCAATATTCTAAATAAATAAACTATGATCCGCAAATAAATATAGAGAGTTTCACAAACATTTTTTAAATCCACATATGCACAAAAAGCGAACCATAAATATATGTTAGACGTTCCACAAAAAAAAATGGAATTCACAAATAAATACAATGAGATTTGCAAATAAAAAATATTTACAAATATATTTCAATGGCATTTATTTGTAATTGGCTGAAGTTAGAACGTGCCCTATTGGACAACGAAAGCGGAAGTTACCCGATTGGCTTGTGTAGATAGTGGGCGGAGTCCACCTATTTGTGGATTGTGCGCACGTCTTGACGTTAGAAATGTTTCAGAATCCACAAATGCACAGAGAGCCATCCACAAATGCATGCACTGGTCCACAAATGCGTGCAGCGATTCACAAATGCACAGAAAGCGATCCACAAATGCACAGAAAGCGATCCACAAATGTGCAGAAAGTGATCTACAAATAAATGCCATTGAAATAAATTAGTAAATATTTTTTATTTGCAAATCTCATTGTATTTATTTGTGAATTCCATTTCTTTTTGTGGAACGTCTAACATATATTTATGGTTCGCTTTTTGTGCATATGTGGATTTAAAAAATGTTTGTGAAACTCTCTATATTTATTTGCGGACCATAGTTTATTTATTCAGAATATTGCAACAATTCTGATCCCATACTACAGTGGCAATCCGGAGCTGAGATATAAAAGGCAACAGAAAGAATATAAGTGTTTTTGTGTCTTTAAAGAGCTTTCCCAAAATGGCACAAAAACAAAACATCTGCAACAATGTAATAAAATGTATGCAATTTGTATGTTGTTTGCCAAAATGTTGTCCAAATAAATATCTATTTATGTATGGCTGTCAATAAAGAACGGTGCCAAATCCTTACCGTCTGGCTTTACGCAGGGCAATTTTTTTTCAGCGTGAACGCAAGGTGGACCAGCATATGAATGTGACGCAAACATTTACAGTAATATATCGCCCCCTACTGGTGAGCAATTCACAGCACTTTCAGTTGTGCCTGTTCACCGACACACTATATAGATTTATCTGAGCTCAACATATTTAGGTAGCCATTGCCCACTGTACTCAACATCTAGATCCCCCTTAACAAACGTATTATCCTCAGATGAGGTGAACAGAGCCTCGTGCAACCGTCTACATCGTGAGTTCCAGCAATGTTTGGTTTGGATGAGGCAACGGTATCACATCTGCTCTGGTTTACCAAGACCCCACAATTTTAGTTTCGAATTTTACATCTGCTTACACATTTTTAGTAAAGGTTAGATCTGTTTATGTGTCACATGGGCTTTAGAATTATACACCGTTTCCATATTTGTGAATGAATGTGTTTTGAGGTTGTAATGGAGGAAATCAAAATAAAACAAATGGGTTTGGATTTAGATGATTTGTGCTTGTGATGGACATCAGCTGGGTTGTTAAATTCTCAAATCTCATCCATGATAGGCATTTGGATGTAGAGAGTTATTTCCACCAGAAGGTGGCAATATAAGAACATTTATGGGTTGCTGCAGGCAGTCCCTTCACATTGATGTGCTTGTTCCCTGGGAGGACAATCAGCAGGTTGTCAAATAAGAATTACGCATCACTCATCAGGGAGTGCTCCCTCCGTCCCTTTCTCCTCAATACCAGTTCTCTACCTCCAGCCCATGGTGCTTTGTGTTCAAGAAGCACTGTGTCTACGGCTTAAAATGTTTTGTAATCATTGATCAGTGTATTCAGGGAATGGCTCACTGCTGAGGCTAAGGAACGATACTGTGATTCTGTAATGCTTGTGGCGTTCATGCTTGTGTTGTTTAAAACCATTTCCCCCCAAAGAAACATAAAAGTAGAATTTCGTGGAGAAACATTGACACACCATAAAATTATTCTAAGCCATTTGTGGGTACATTTTAAAGGGACAGTTCATCCAAAAATTTAAATTCCATCATCATTTATTCACCCTCTAGTTGTTCCAAATCTGCATAAATTTCTGTGTTCTAATGAACACAGAGAAAGATATTTAGAAGAATACTTGTAACCAAACAGTTCTTGGACTCCAATGACTACCATGACATGGTACAATGGTAGTCAAAAGTGCCCTAGAACTATTTGCTTTCCTACATTCTTTAAAATATCTTCTTTTGTTTTCAACAGAACAAAGAAATTTATAAAGACATTTTTCCTACTATGGTAAGGAAAAACAGGAACCAGGAACGAAAAAAGGGTAATCCACAAAATATAATCCACAGAAGACGTGACCGTCACAGGTAGTCAATGGTGGCCAAGAACTGTTTGGTTGGCAACTATTTGGCACATCATCTCACCCCTCAAATATTTGGTTGGCTTAAAGTCAACATCAAAATTATTTTTATACATAATACACATTCTGTGTCATAAAGTTATTTCCTAGAAAAAATGTCACTTCGCTCGGCTTCTGAAATGACTACTTTGGCTGTACACTTTTCACTATCCAATCAACTCCTGAGAGAACCAACTTCCACCTTTCATGTTTTCCTTATTAAATATCCAGTTACTGAACATGGGTCACATATGTAAGAAAAAGTTGCTTTATGTTAAAAGTCCTTTGCTTAGCATCAAAAACTAAGCTGAAATTCTAAAACGAACCCTCAACTAAAAATGAAAGTAATTACAACTATGCTCAGAATTGGAAAATGCGCTTTGGAAAGGCACCAGCGAATAAATATTTCTCCTACGTAGGAGCCGTTGTGTAATATTTACTGAATTTGCCTTTCATTGGGAAGATGGCATAATTAGAAAAGGGTAACCTTTAGACTCAAGGCCTGCAAATGCGTTGCATTGTTAGATTTCAAATGTCCTTTTCTTCGGAGAGCAACAAGAATCGTGAATGTTGAATAGGGTGCATAAAGTGAACTTCATGTTGGTGAGAATTTCTCAATTTAAAGAAGAAAAAGGAAGACATTAAAAAATGTAGGGGGTTGGGAGCCACTCTGCCTCTTCGCTATAAAGAGCCGTCCTTCTAAAACTTGTCTGAAAAGAGGTTTTTAGTTAGTGCCAGATTGCATTCCACACAGTTCATTACACCGCACTTACAGAGAGGACAAAGGTATCCCTTTATATTATACATTCAAGGCTGACGGGACCAAATTCCATTTCATGTCAGGGAGTCAGGTGCCGAAAGGAAAGACTGGTTGAGGGGTGAAAAGAGAGAATTGGTTGCGGGGATTAATCCCTATCAGGAGGAGCTGTATACCAGAGGCTAAACTTTTGAACTTTTTCTCATCAAATACACTCAAAAAATGATTTTAGATACTGTTCACTTTATTTAAATAATTCATTTTGTTTTAACACCTTTGTATTAGGTTTTATGTTCAAACACAATTGCATTGTGTGAAACGGAATAAAAACAGTAACGGTTTGGCTTAACTAAATGTTTACATTTTAAATGAACATGTTTCAATCAAGAACCATCTTCTGGCTAACTCCTAACAATAAGAGCTATATTTATCTTATTTAGTGTGTGTTAAAAATGTACCAGAAAGTATCTTAATTTAAACTAACTTATTCAATTATGGACTGTTCCACATAATGGAAACATGTTATCTCTACTTTAATACTTTTAGTAGGATGAACTTAATTGATTCAAGTTATTTGGACATTATTTGGACATGGTTGTTTAAGTTTACTCAATTCAGTTCATCATACATTAAGTATTTGAGTAGAGATTACATATTTTTGTTTTGTGGAACCACTGTCCATAATTTAATAAAGTTAGTTTAAAGTATATTATTTTCAATGTGGGAGCGGTTGCTCTCAAGCGCAAATGTAAGCTAAACATATGCAAGGGCAAAGTGTAAAAGCTCTGATGGATAATAAAGACTCATTGAAATGATGTTTGGCCACATGTATACACCAAAAACTAGGATGTGGAATCTGCATCTTCTTTTGTTTATGCAATGGGCTATTTTTGGTGCATTATATTAATTACATTAAATTGAGAATTATAATAAATGAAGAGCATTCTAGATATGTGAGCTTTTACGTGTCTTAAACAGACGCAATTATGAATATTTCATTTATTATTTACAACATAATCTTCCTCATTATTGTAAAAGCTTTCAGATTATGGATATTGGATATGCATCATTAAGGCAAAACAGACTAGAACTGGTATGATGTGTAGATTAGGGGAGCTGACGCAGTATTTGTTATCTAAAATTTCCCACTGTACATTTATTTTTAAAAACCTAATTTCTGAATAGGCATGCAAAACATTTTATTTACTTATTACCCAGGGAGACACATTTCATTCATATAATGTGGGGCAACTTGTCACAATGGGAAAATGCAACAAAGTTTTCTATTATAGCTTGCTTATATACATATTAATAAAGTACAAAATAATTAACAAAACAACAAATAATGTAATATATATATTCAGATAAGCACTTAATATATAAATGCCCCAATTCAAATCTTAGTTTTGTTTCTTTGTTTAATAAAATACTGTATATGGACCATAGAACAGAGTCACAGTCAGGCAGAAATCCATAATTTTCATGATTTTATTTTTAATTAATATATTATCAATATTAGTGAGTTCATGTTTGTGTGAGGGTTTTGCAAATATCTAACCACTAAAATGTATTAAAAATAGCTTGTCAATATTGACAATACAGTGTTTAATTATTTAAAAAAGCAGTTTTTTTTCATTTCCTATAAAGTTGCAATTTTGGAGATATAGAGTTTCAGTCCGACAGCGACGATCTGTAACCACTGCTGGAGAAAACACACTGAAAACCTTTAAGTCACTGAGACATATGGCCAGTGTGACAACTAATATCCCCGGTCTCCCCACACCTACTCTTAACAGACTGCGATCTTTGTCCAAGAAAAGCACATCTTGATCTAGAAGTTTCTCTTTTTATTCATCCAAAAAGTGTTTCTCCTACTCCGTTATCTCCTCGGGTAATTATTGTCAGGTTCTGTTTTGGATAGCTGGCCACTCTTATCCTGTAAGATCCAATGTAGTTTCTGTCTTGCACTTTGGTCTCCAAATGGGTTCGTCTGATTGATTATTACTTTCTTGGCCCCAAAAAGTACAGCAGAACTCTGGCTATCTAAAAGTATTTGTCTCTTTAATCTGAATGTTTGGAAAGTTGTTCACATCTGTGAAACCAATAGAAGCACTTTACTGAGGGGGTCTTTGAGGAAAACCACAAGGTTACGTTATTGGATATAACTGACAGAAAGTCTCTCGTTCGTATGTTTGATACATTTAATCATGTGAATCTTGACAATCATCGATACGCTTACAGTACATACCCAGTACTTGACCTTGTAAATTCGAGGCCGGGGTAAATTCATCATCGTAAAAACACAGTAATACAACTTAACAGGGCTCAAGAGGACACTCGGAGTTTGGCTAAATTGCACCATCATTTTAATCAGTATAATGACGATGGCAGTCGGTAATATGGCTTCACAATTTTCTAATGTAAGTGATTACACTGTAAATGGCACATAGTGTCATGCTGTTGGGGATTATTGGTGCATACTAATAGTGGAGATTTGATGAGAAAGGTTATGTAAGCGTACATAAACTCTAGCCTCATCTATATGCATGGCGCCCGGGCGTCAAAACCTTGTATCTGTCATGTGTGGCTTTTTTCATGCCACTGAAAAGACGAAGAGACCATTTCAAAATATTTTTTTCATTTTTCTGAAATTACTATTTATAGGTATGTGTTTAGGTAAAATGATCATTTTTGTTTCTTTCTGTGAACTACTAACACCAAATTTCAACCAAATTTCAAATAAAAATAGTTTCTATTTGCATTTATTTGCAGAAATTGAAAACTGAAGAAACATGTCAAAATAACAGAAAAGATGCTCTGTATTTTTTTTAGACCTCAAATACTGCAAAGAAAACAAGTTCATATTCACTTTAAAGCAACACAACAGTAATATTTGTACATGTATTTAGGAAAAGTTCGAAAATATATTTTTTATACGATAACCTTGATTTTTATCACAGTTTTCTTGTGTCTTGTCATGCTGTCAGTCTTTGACATTGCTGTTGGATGACTTTGCACTCCTGAGGTTTGATTTTGTTGAAATTCAACAGACACTGGACTACAATGGACACAATTTAACCCCTTTGGCTTGAAACAACCCAGAATTTGTCAAAGTGTACTTACTGTAGATTTAACATGATTACAGGTCAGTCTGGTCCGAACTGATGGTTTTAAAGGGGTTTGCAGCAGGCCAGTCTGGGACCAGCAAATTACTTTTCTGTAAGAGGACATAGATTTTGTATATGTAATAATGTATATTTTGAGGTACATTACTTAACACAACACACACTGTCGAGCAGACACACGTGAGGCATCAGATGGAGAGCAAAGCCTGGAGAATATATGAGGGCTCATGTTACCCGGGAAGAATATTCACCAGCTATGTGATACAGATGATTCTGTAAGATAAGAGAAGCAAACATTCATTTTCAAATCCCTGCTAAATCCCTGTTTTCTGTTCTCATGTTTTCTCTATCCAACACATCTCTTAGAGGTGGTAAAGAGCCCGCACTGGTTCTAAAGTATGTAATGGAATATGGGACAATAATGTCGGCTGGTAGAAGACACCTCAAAACTGAGAAATTCGAGAAATCAAACGCATCATTTGTCCTCAGTTCCACAGGATCTATTTTATTTATTTGAATATTTTAAATGCAGTCATGTGGATGTACCTAATAAAAAGATTTGTCATTTTTCCATTGTGTTATAATGATTTTCTAATATTCATGTAAAGGTATTTGAAGAATGTTCCTCGATATATTTGTTTTTGCAAATCCTTAAGGTGAAGTATCTGATTTCTGCTCCACTAACAGCACCAAATGGATTTCTAATCTGTTTGTTTGGGCTGGACAGTAAAATTGGCCAATGGCATGGAAGACTGCTTGTCCAAACCATGGAAGAGGGGTGAAGTGTTTGAAACGTGCCAATAATCAATATTTAGAAAATGCTGTTTAGTGCTGTTAGTGGTGCAGAAGTGATTCACTTCAGAAGTTGTTTAGAAGTTTGTCTCTGTCACGAATGGCGTGGCTGAAGAACCCAGATGCAGGCAGCGGCAGTGAAGGGGTTAACATGAAAGACTAATGACAAAACAAGAAACAAAAACCCACAATGGGGACAACAAGACTCGATAACTAAAATAAAAACTGAAACAAAACACTTCCCACAGGGGGGCAAAAATAAACTAACAAAACAACCAGCGACACAACGTCTTAAACAAGTAAGGTAAGGGAAGGCAAGGCGAGACAAGGGTATCCACGGGCAAGGCAAAACACAAAGCACACGGTACAGGGTACACAGTACATACACATGCAATCCACGAGCAACAGGACAAAGAAACATGAGGGCATTTTAAAGGAGAGACAAACGAGGGATAATGACACAGGGCAGGTGGGAAACATTAGACACGGCAGGGAAGCAATACATGAAACGAGAGGGGCGGGGCCAAATACAAGACACGAGAAAGCACCTGAGATGTCAAAACATAAACAACTCATGGCTTTCTCACATAAAACCTATGGGCTCCGTCCCGATCCTGCCACACGGCTAGAAATACAGAACCAAGAAGGCAGGACCATGACAGTCTCTTCTCATTTGTAAGTCATGTTTTGTATACTGATCCAAAACCTGCTGGTTGACATTGAAACATTTGTGCTTTGATACTCGGTGCATCTAGTAAACTGTTGAGCGGGAAACGGCTGGACATTTTGCATCAGAAGACTGAATTATGTACCAGGATGTCTGCTTACATCAAGCAAGCCTTGAGATGTTTCTGTATATCTCATCTGAGATACACTAGGCCAGAAAACCTGCTGCCAGGAAACAAGAGAGATGCTTTTAAAGCTTTGGGTTTTTGTCTGAAGGAATATTGAGGTCTGGCCCCCCCAAAAATCTCCATTCATAGAAAGAGAATTGAGTTCATTGATGATATTTGAGAAACATTCCAGGATGGGAAGAGGAGTAGATAATATATCCTTACAATATTCTGATCACTGTAAAAAAAATCACCAATTTCAGCTGCCTTAAATTTGTAAGTTAAATCTAATTAGATTTATGAGTCAATTGAACTTAATTATATTGAAATGACTTGTTGTAAAGTTGTAAAAACTCAGTTCAATATGATTTGATTTGAGTTGAATTGACTCACAAAGCTAATTTGATTTAGCTTAAAAATTTAACGAAGCTAATTTAAGTTTTTTAATTCCTTATCAGTTGGATAATCTCTACCCCCCCCAAAAAAAATCCACTACTGTAATGTTTCACACGACCTGATTGACTTGCTTAATTGCTTTGGGCAAGGATGACTTCCATATAAAACCTGTTGCGCTTTACCATTCTTTTGAGCAGCCATATCGCTCCTAAGGCCTATATATTATTCTGTTCATCATTTCCTTTTTGCTGTAGGAGCGCTGAAACTTTGATGTGGTTGCATTGTGACTCCCAATATGAGGCGAAACGAATGTCTGGAGCCACCGCAGTCATATTGATCTGATGTTCATTCGTCAGTTCTTACGCGCCTTTTATTCTGTATCTGAGCTGTCTTATTGTGGTTGTCCTTCTCCTATTGAAATTTTTGTAGAATACGGATGTTACATAAGCCACAAAGACATTTAATTAAAGCTGGATTCAGATAAAGGTAAGCTGGGATTCAGTTCAAAACATAACCTTGGGCATCGTTTCCAAGGCTTGTGGGCCAACTCTTCAGCCTGGAAGAAAAGAAATATATATATATATATATATTTTACATTACATCTGAGCATACGCAGAATTTTTTATTGCGATTTTATGCATGTAAAAAATAAGCTTTCACAAAATCACTTTGTTCCACTTAAATACTGCACATAGCTTTTCCATGTTTGGCCATGTGTTGTGATTGTCCTTTAGCGTTGTATTATCAGCCCAGTAAACTATCGCATGAGATCAGGTTGGCTGTACAAGCGGTTTAGATTTTACCGAAGTTTTAAATTATTAAAGTTTTAATTATTTGAACATCATCATCTCTGTGGCTCATTTCATGCATGCGGAGAATTGTTGTCTTTTACAGTCTGATTTCGCAATGTTATGACCTCCAAACTCTCTTGCGGTTATGGGATTACCCCGTCCTGGGGAAACAGGACACCTTCAACAAAACGCTTACAAGCACATATGACAGTAGTCACCACAATCTGACGGGCAATAAAAAGTCCTCCAACATTTTCCTCCCATGTCCCAGATCATAATGTGTTACGTGTCTGCGTTCAACCGCGACATCTGCTCAAGACTCCCCGCGCCACTCGCCCTGGTCCCGGGGCTGTGGGATACTGTGACATATTGGCAAGTGCTGCAAGCCTCGTCTGAAAGCTTTCATCTCCTGACAGTTGACAGCTGATATCCCGCCACAGATGCTATGTTTCGCCAGCCATAAATCATTCAACGAGACCTAAGCCTGCCATCATTTAAGTTATTATGGCTTTCAAACAATGTCACGAGGTCGTCTTCTCTTCCCACTTCGTTGCTCTTTGAAAGTCGAGCAAGATGCACACTTTGGGCATCGGTGACAAGCAGCGTCTATATTTCTGACCGCTGTAATGCAGATGTAGCCCGCTGGTCCTGATGAGGCTCGGGATCCCGGTGATGGGCTGAGAGACTGGATTTGATTGCATGCCGTGGAGTCAGAGGGGCTTTGGTGGTTTCCACTTGATTAAACCCGAGCTGATGCGCCGAGTGCCTGCTTTAATTTAAAAGAGCCAAATAGGGGAGCGCTGAAAACTGTAATGAGAAAATAAAATGCATAGATACGAAGTAATTGACTTTCGTCGATCATCAAAAAATCGGACGAGGTTTTATTAGTGGACCTTAATTGTACTTTAATTACCAATTTTAAAATAACCCTCATCTATTGAAAGTGCTGGAAGGCATCTCATCTTCACAAATTCAGAGATGCATTTAAATACAGTTATATACAGTATATGAGATGAAATGTTATCTGATATAATAACATTCATTTCATCATACTTCTAACATTGAAATGGTAATGGTGCATATTAGTGTTTCTATTCATGGTCGGGTTTAGTCGTAGTTTAGTTTAGTTTAGTTTAGATTATAAAGCACATTGGAAACAACAGGAGTTGACGCCAAAGTGTTGTATAATTAAAATAATTATTTAAATTTTTTTCATAAGTCATGCAATCTAAATAAATACATAAATAAAAAATAATTTCGTTTTTTCATAAATCAATCAAAATATAAATAAATACATACATAATAAATACATAATATAATACATAATATTTTTTATATATTATAATATTTAGAATCATCTTCAGATACCTTAAAATGTACTTTATATGGTAACATCCACATCCAAATTAGTTTGTTTGATTGCAGCACAAAATATATAATATATATTTTACTCATATATTCTGTAATGGCATTTGGAAACAAACAAACAAATTAATATTTAGCACACTGTAAATAATGATTTAGCAGTTTAGTTGTTTCTACTTAATTTTCTTAAGTTGCCACAACTTGCAGTTTCTGAATTTGTTCATTCAACTTAACATCTTAAAGTTTCTTGCAAGAAACCAGGTAGAAACATTTGCTGATGATGAATTCAACAGATTTCAATCCGTTTTTCTTACACAAGCACGCAGTTACCTTTTTTTTGAAGTTCTTGTAACCCTGAGCACAGCGTGACCGTGTCCTTAATTTTCTCTTTCTTAATTGCTCATCGGGCCATCGATCAATTCCACGTTTCCGTCATGCATACCTGGCTACTATTCTCTCCGTTACGGGTTTTAAAAACTCACATGAGCTCTCACGTTTAACGGACACACCTCAATAAAAAGATGAGGATGACAGATGTGTCATTGAGACAAATTATGCAGTGAAGCCCAAAGTAGGCTACTTTACAGCTGTTCAGAACACTCAGTGCATGTGTGTGGAATACACAATGTAGAAGTGCATCCATTGAATCTGATGGTACTTCAGGTGGAGGGTGTATCAAACCGTGAGGCTTGTTTTAAGCGTGCCGGTTGTGCCTCTAGTCGTCACACAATAGGTTTTAAAGGATCCTGTTCTACACCTCTAAAGTGACAATCAGTGTTCTTCGCAGGTCTTCACACCTACATTAGATGTGAAATGACACATTCCTCAGATGGATCTGGATTATAAACCTGCGGTGGCAGAGGCTGGCTGCTACTTCGAAAAATCTTTTATATCCTTGAAATTTTCAGTGTGCCGTGGACGGTTATATGTATGGCTGCGTGTTAGGGAGGAAATTGTCTTTTCCCCACTCGAACCTTTAATAAATGACATGAGAGGATTATGATGTAAATACTATGTGACTAATCACTCTGAAGCCACAGGTGATGTAAAAATGTAGAACTCATTTTCACGCTTAAAAGAGCCACTGCCTCGGTTGAACACAAAGAAAGATATTTAGAAAAATGTTAGAAACTGACAGTTCTGGGACATCATTGCCTGCCATAGCAAAAATTACAATATAGGCAAAAGTGCCCAGAGCAGTTTGCTTTCCTAAATTCTGCAAAATTTCCTGTTCAACAGGACAAAAAAGTTATACGATATTTTTTCTTACTATAGTAGTCAGTGGTGCCGAACTGTCAGTTGCTAACATTCTTCCAAATATCTTTCTTTGTGTTCAACCAAAAGGTTTGGAACAACTTGAGGGTGAGTAAATGATGACAGCATCTTCATTTTGGGTTAAACTATCACTTTAAGGACACTTAATAAAATAATCTTGAAGTATACTTTTTGTAAGGGCTGGTATAAAAGCAAATTACAAAAAAACCAAATGAAATTTTACAAATTGTCGTGAAATTCTGTTGGTAATTTTCCACCAGTCAGGAACCACTATTACATTTAAATGTCGTTCAATATGTCTCACAATGGTGTGTGTTGATGGCATCCTGCCCTCCTGGATGCTGCCGATGTGTAACCGTATGCCACGCTTCCCATTTTCTTCTTCAGGCTACCAGCAAGTTCCCAACGCAATAATGAAATAAAATGACTCATCAATTATTTAGCCAAAGACAGGCTCTTTAAAAACCCTGCATATTAGGCACATTGTTAAGCGCGTTTATTATATAATATCGATAAAATGTCATACACAGTCAGTTGGCCCTATGAATTTTTAACAGGCCTGTGATAGAGAGGGAGATAATGTATTAAATCATAACTGACAGGTTTTATCATGTAAAACATCCATCTGCTGGAAAATATACTGCAGTCATGAACCGACATGCAAAATCATTGACACAGAAACTGTAAGCATAACCATAAACCCTCTATATGATATATGTTAAAATCTTTCAGTGTTCAAGCCAAGCGACACTACCATTGCTCATATTTATGGTTTAAATACTTCTTGGTTTTTTTTACATCCAGAGAAACATTATATTGCTCCTAAGTTACTCTGTTATAGCGCAGACTTTAATTTACTGCGAGTATAAACTTAGTATCAAATGATTTTCCTGAACATGCCTAAGAGGAAAAAAGTTCAATTGTTGAATTATTTATTTATTTAATATTAATTTGTAAAGCTTAAATAATCTATTTTAGTTTACATTAGAAATTTTTGATTTCTTATTGAACTGCAGACTTGGCAAATCTGAGTTTAGTTTGTGACATTGTTTCAATCTCTTCTGAAACTCTTGTAGAGAAATTTGTTAGATTTCTGTCTTTTTTCAGAGATATATCTGAAACAAAGAAGAGCTAAAGTTTCCATGCGCTCTCCATTTACTCTCGTTGACGTCTATGAAACATAATTGAGATCTCATCTGTGATTTTTCTCTCTCAGATTCCAACAATACATCAGATAGAGCTAAAAGGTGGATAGGCAAGTCATATGCGGATGTAACTTCACGCAGACTGCCGTGTTGGTGTTGTCATGGAAAACAGGTGTGACACCCACCCGGCACCCGCACGCACCGACGTGACACATTTGTTTAGGGTCACAGCTCTGTCAAAATACACACACCATATGGAACGTTCCTCGCACACGCACGTCATATTTTATCACTTGCTGCCTGTCAGGGGCGTTGATGGAGACGTGCTATTCCTCAGGGTACCACACAGATGGGATGATCAATTTTACACGGTTTCAGATACATCATTTACACACTGCTGGATTAGAGAGTTACATGTTAGTCCTGGCTTTCTCAACCATTTCGTGTGCTTGATAGGAAAATCAAAATGTCCCTAGAAATAAAGCGTTTATTTATTTCGATGCCATTTTTCCGGGTTAATTCTAATCAAAAGTGATTAAATGCTAATGCAACAAATCATAGCTGCTGCTTGTTCTGCGTAATGTTCTGTGTCAGCAAAATCAATTTGATTGCTGTCATCCCACCCGGACTATTGGAATGAACTTAATCAAGATATTTAATGCCCTCATTTCTTTAACCTGATTTGCTTTGCAGAAATCAAATGGCACTTCATGTTTCTCAATTTCCATGACCAATTCCATAGCGGGTGTTTCTGTCATCTGAGTTTGTGACCTCATTACTTAAGTAAACTATGTTTTTCTTTTTGCCTGCTTGTAATATTGCTTACTAGTAGACACCTAAAGGGTTAATTTAGTGGCTGACAGTTGAGAGTGCTTTTATCATTTTACGTAAGTACTGATGTAATGAAAGTAAGCTCAAGATGTTTCCCAGTACTCAAGGTAATAGAGAAACTGTGCAGAAAAAAGAATAAAAGTGAAATAACAAATCATGCATTTTTAGTGAACTGTAATTACACCATCCTACTTAGTGCTTTTAAATTTGTAGCATGTCTTTTCTAGATCTTGCTTTAGTTTCATTCGATAAACTCCATGAGATTACCCATTTGTGACATGGTGCCATATCAGCTGGAACTGATGTTCTCCTGTATCGTTACAGTGAACTCTATTAACCCGACTCGCATTACACTGACTTGCTCTAGATTGAGATCAAATGCAGCACATATGTTTCACTCTGCTCTGAGTGCAATCGTAAGTGCTTGTTACCTCCAATCGTACATGTTTTTCTAAGTCTAGCATATAGTTATGATATTGGCCAATTGAACACTCTTGCATTTCGTCTCGTAAGAATCAGTTAGGGGCCAATCTAAATGTCATTACTGTATTAAAAATGGATGGAATCTCTCTTACGCAGTAGATAAAACAGGTTATAAAATTATGTGGTGCAACTGCTTTAAAATGTGTTTTTATATCAAATAAAGATGTAAACAGGATTGGATGACAAATAGATACAGACAGACAGATACAGTTGACAGACAGACAGACAGACAGACAGGCAGGAAGAGAGACAGAGAGACAGGCAGGCAGACAGGCAGAGATAGAGACAGACAGGTAAATAGACAGACAGACAGACAGACGGACAGATGGACGGATGGACAGGCGGACAGACAGGCAGACAGAAAGAAAGATACAGACAGAGAGACTGAAAGATAGAGACAGAGAAAGACATACAGACATACTTTTTGTCAGACAGAAAGATGGAGACAGACAGACAGAGAGACAGACAGATAGGTACAGATAGACAGACAAACAGATGGATACAGACAGACATACTTTTTGTCAGACAGAAAGTAAGAGACAGAGACAGACAGAAGGTGGACAAGCAGGCAGGTGGGCAGAGATATAGACAGACAGGTAGATAGACAGACAGACAGATAGATAGATACAGACAGACATACAGATACAGACAGACAGGCAGACAGACAGACAGACAGACAGGCAGGCAGACAGACAGACAGACAGACAGACAGGCAGACAGACAGACAGGCAGGCAGACAGGCAGAGATAGAGACAGACAGACAGATGGACAGGCAGACAGAAAGATACAGACAGAGAGACTGAAAGATAGAGACAGAGAGAGACATACAGACAGACTTTTTGTCAGACAGAAAGATGGAGACAGACAGACAGACAGACAGGTACAGATAGACAGACAAACAGATGGATACAGACAGACATACTTTTTGTCAGACAGAAAGTAAGAGACAGAGACAGACAGAAAGGTGGACAAGCAGGCAGGCGGGCAGAGATATAGACAGATAGACAGACGGGTAGGTAGACAGACAGACCGATAGACAGGTAGACAGACAGACAGACAGATAGACTGACACTTATTGTGACCTAGTAAACTTAATGAACACATTATGGTACACATCACTGAATATCTTTGTTAAGTACACAAAAGACAGTTTCACAGCCACTAACAGAAACCTCAGTTACTTCACAGATTACTCCTCTAATCACCCAAAAGCTTGATCACTTCATTCACACCCATCTGAACGCTTCATTCTACCTTTTCAATCACCAGCCCACCTTACTAAACTAAATTATTGTGGTTTTTGTCCTGTTCTTCAGGTCTACTAGTCAATTATCTGGATGAACTCTCACGGCCCAGTCATTCCCCAATGACCACTCCACACAGATTCCTCCAAGAGACTAGACTGGAGAATCAAACCTCTTGCTCTACAAGTATTCTTTCACATCTCCTTGATCTCTCTGAAAGGTCTCACCGCACAAGGCCGGCAAACAAACTTGACCTGGTACTTCAGGAGCAACGCCATCCCTGAACTCGCTCGCCCTCCGCCTCTCTAGACATGCACCTACTGTTGTTATCTTACAGAGGAGAAGTCCGCCCACCCTTTCTTCCTTTATCTTGCATACTTTTTGTCAGCATCTGTCAGGTTTCTGAAAGATAAACACAGACTCCCACGGTCTACGTATATGTTTTTCATTCATGTCATGAACCGAAGATCATGCCATAGTTCTTCTGCAGTCCTTCTGAATCAAAGACCGGGATACACAGCAGCTCTTAAAGTGATAGATCACCCAAAATTAAAATTCTGTCATCATTTACTCAAACTTTTAAACCTGTTCAAATTTCTTTGTTCCACTAAACACAAATGAAGATTTTTGGAAGAACGTAAGTACCCAAGCAGATCTCATCCCCCATAGTATTTATTTTTCCTACTATAGCAGTAAATGGGATTTTAATGTTGTTACGGTTCTTATTTTTAAAGCTAAGTTAATTGTTACTTTGGCCCTTTTAGGGCTTATTTACTACAGCTGTATAGCCACTATACTTAAATTACTGTGTTATTTCAAACTATTGATGTCTGTTAAACTACTGTTATGTTGTTGAACTTTTAAAAGGGGTTTCTTTTAAAACCTAAGAAAACTTTTGACTCATTAATTAATCCTGTAGAAGAACGTGGGAGTTTAATTGTTATTGGTTTTTAATGTTTTAGATAATGAGGAGTGGCATGATTGTAAGGCTTAATTTATGTTACTCTCTTATAGCCTTTCTGCCCTGCTTATACATACACCTTATACTGTACATGCAAAATCACTTTGGGATTAAGTTAAAAGTAATTTAACCCAGTGACATGGGTTCTTATAGATTCTATTTGGTTTAATACGATGCATTAAGTCATAACTTCAAGTTATTTAAATACTATCTGGGGTCACTATATACCCCTTTATGGCCAACGTCATGCTTACGTCACGGCATTATGTGCAAAACAAAGGGAAAACTGGAGGCGGCCAATACAAACCTGCACAGATTCGGCTACATAAGGAGTTTAAAATATGATCTTGTTGCGTCGTTTAGTGCCACAATCGACAGAATACAGTCTCCAATTTGATATTTTAACACATACCTGCTGCCATTGTTAAACAAAAACACTGACGACAGCTGCAGTTAAACGCAATAAGAAACTGGGGATGGGGAACAAGGTTATTTTTCACGTAGCGTTAACTTTTGAATGCATAGGGTATGCTAACTATCGGCCAGAAACTAAACATAAAGGAAACTGTTTGTCATCTTTTCTTTAGTTGTCACAAGTGCATTAGTATAAAGGGAGAGGGAACAGTGAGAATTCAAGGCTCATGTTATGTGTCAGGTTTGTGTTCAAGTAAATGCATTTGCTAACATTTGCCACTGTTAGTAACGTTTGCCACAGGCATCTATAGATGTATATGCTCTCATCTTTACTATACACGCTTGGTTTCTCAGTCTGGTAGGCGTAATAGGTGTAGATGTCAGGCCACCTAACTGGAGGTAATCCTGTCAGTTCGTCCCTGGATCGATTGAGTGAGCGCGTACAGGTTGGCCAGGTTCCTTGCGTTAAAGTTAACTTTTTCAAAAACAACCTTACATTTTAAAATTGAATCCGATTTTTTTCTAGTCATTGTCAAAAAGCAAGCAAACAAAACGTGCTACCTAGCATTAGTAATGCGGTCAGGGCGATCTTTCTGCCTCCACCTAAGCTCCGCCCACCAATACGCGTCACAATGTTTACTAACAGTAAAGGCGTCTATTGTGCAAGACTTCTATTTCCACGACCATATTCCTCCTGCCACCACTGTTGTATCCGAGTTCCCATCATGCAACAGATTGCTCACTACACACATCTCATTTTCCTCGGGGGATTTTCCTCCGATCTCCTACTGTGAATGTCATCAACATTTTCCTGATCAGTAGCTTTGTTCCATCTGTCTTCACGAAAGCTGGAAAGAGGTGTTAATCAATACACAAAACTTTGTCAAAAACATTTAATATGGCACATCACCAGCTTTTGACTCTAATATGAGCTATGATGTCCTTCTAACATTTAAAACTTTAAGATTTAAAGGATCATTGTGTGATTTTTAGCGGCATCTAACGGCAAGGTTGCGAATTGAACCAACGGCTCACTCCACCCCTCCCTTTCGAAGCACTACGGTGGCTGACACAGGACTAAGATGTCGTCACGTTTTGCCGAAGGAGATAGCGTGTTTACGAAACGTGCTCTGTAGAGCAGTTTGTCCATTAAGGGCTACTGTAGAAACAACATGGCGAATTCCAGGGGACCTGCGGTGTATGTAGATAGAAATAGCTCATTTTAAGGTTGTAAACATAACGCTTCATTATTTAAGGTCTTTATACACCTCTGAAGCAGTGGTGTAGTCTACATGATATGCAGGTATACGCCTTATACCTACTAGAAAAGATTTCTGTATACCCACTTATAAAAATGTGAGGATACAACAATATTGTTTGGTGTCAGAAAAGTGTTACGCACTGACCTTTGGACCATTGGTGCAACCGGGAGATATGAAACAAAAAGAGGTTATGAAAGGCAAGCATTTAAACTTCACCATTTCATTGTTTTTGTAAGCCGACCCCTGAAGCTACTGGCACTTCAGGCGACGCTGCAGCAGGTGTTACAGAAAATGAGCCCGACGAGGCACAAGCTACGCTGTACGCGAGATCCCCCTCCGTCGCGATAGCGTCCTGGGGTCGCAATCGCGTACTCTGTTTGCCGGTGTATTATACTTTCTGCTGATAACCCACACCCGCATTAAAACCACTGCGTTTTCTTTAATAAAATGAGGATATTTGTTATCATTAACATAACTGTATGGGGATTGTTGGCATATTAAATTGTATATAACTAGCCAACTTCACAAACATTAGTTTGTGTGGTGAATCAATAAATGAGGGAGAAAGGAAGAGGTAACTTATACTACAATGTAGGCTATATAATTGTTTTAGACTCCTGGCCAGCCTTGTGAAAGTCAGGCTAGAGACACTTCCAGCAATCTATAAGTGCAACGAGTGCTTGATAAAACTAGACAAATGTTCATTGTTTATTATTATAGTTAACTATCAATGTCAATAATAGACGCAACTTGCACTCATGTGACCCAGTGTGTGAAAACGAGGCTAAAAATCTAGTTATTAGTGACGAGCATCAGAGTTTGATTTTAACCATTTCTTTCAATATGATTTACTGTAAATCTTTGACATGGCCTTAGTCAGTCAAAATCAAACTATATCAAAAAAAGAAAAATGTTTTGGTTCATAATAGTAATAGTAGTAAACCAATATTGTTTATGTAATACCATTTTTTTAGCAGGGTCTTTATGTAGAAAAAATATATGACATATACATGACTTTATAGCTGGGTTTTCAAACGGATCACCAATGTGCATTGAAAATCGCCAGCTGATAAAACATGTGCTTTAGGGATTGTATACAGTACATATACCATCTAAGGCTAAATGCAACTCTTAACTGGCTAAGAGACAGTGATTAACAAAACCAGCAAGTCACCCCAGCTGTCTTTGGCATTTAAATATTGCTTGCAATAAATCTTTCAGAATGCTCTTGATATATAGAGGCATACTCTATGCATTTGTGAGTGTGGTGATGCTTATGAGTTGTCGACCTGGGATGGATGAGTAGGCTGGGGGGGAATCAGAGTATACTCGCTACAAAAAATTAGACAACACCACTGCTCTGAACACATATATGTTTATTATATTGCATTTCTGTCAATAGGTCCTCCAAAAAATTACACACTGGACCTTTAAATGAGCCCGACAAGGCTCAAGCCACGCTGTACGCAGGGTAATTTTTTACATTTAATTTTTTTTAAATGCAATTAAAAAAATTGTTATGTAATTTTTTACATTTACATTTTAAAGCTGTGGTATACTTAAGAGGTAACACAACGTTTTAAGAAAACTTCACGATTTTTTTTAGACAGAAGAACTAGGAATCTTTTTATTACTTACATAGCAGTTTTTGGAACAGACAAAGCTGAATACCATAAACTGTATACAGTGTTGGGTGTAACTAGTTACTTGGTAGTTACTGTAATTGAATTACTTTTCCCTTGAAAAAGTAAAGTAAGGGATTACTTTTATTTTTTCTGTAATTTAATTAGTTACTTTTTATGTAATTAAACTAAATACTTTGTGTAATATATGTGTGTGCAATAGTGGAATTGACATCAAAATTCAAAGTCTAACTTTAAAATCTGTGCTTTAATGTATTCTCACATTTGTAATACTTTGGTCAGTTAATAAGAGTACTTTATGTAGTTTAATATTATTTATTTGAATGAATTAAGAGCCCTTTCATGCCTATCCTTGAATCACTTAATTAATCAAGGTGGATATAGGATGTAGAAAGTAATTAGTAATAAGTAACTAAATACTTTTTGGAGAGAGTAATTTGTACAGTAATCCAATTACACTATTGAATATGTAATTAGTAACTAGTAATTAATTACTTTTTCAGAGTAACTTACCCAACACTGACTGTATATATACTATAATACTGTATTGGAACCACTGGTTGCAGTAGCACATCAGGACGCTCGTGACCAGTAATTATTATTTCCTAACCTGGAATACATCTGTATTTCAGATGACCTTGAATTCATTCAGCATCTAAGAAATGATTTGTTTTGATCTAGTCCAGCCCTTTAAAGCCTTAATAACAGAAGACACATTATATTCAAAAGTACCACATCATTGCATATTTATATATTTATTATTATTAATAAAATAATTAATTAGTTAATTTATTTATTGGATACTATGGTAATGCCCTTTTTTCTTCTTTATCTCCCATGATAGTGCCATTGTATTCTTTAAATGCCATTTAAATTAATACTACCCCCATGGTTTTTATACTTAAGAGTTCAAACTTAGTTTTTAAATACAAAATTATGGCATTCTGACATTTTTGTCAAAATTTAGTTATTCACATATGCTTATTCTGTGACAACGTATTTACATTACGTGACGTTTTTCTTTACGTTGTGTGAGTTTTTTTAGAAAACAAAAAGTTTTTAAGCTTTGAAGCTCAATATCCCAAAACTGCTCAGAATGCAGATAGAACCTTATAAGTCCAAGGCGACAAAATATCAATTACCTTTCATTTTTTTATAAGGGTAATTTTGAGCACATCAGTCACATACAAAAAACATCTTCATATTAAGGCTCAAATAAATAGGTCTGCTAAATAGTTCCCATCAAGCTCCCATCACAATCAGACATCCAACAGAACAGTAATATATACTCAATCGGTACTCGTCTGTGTAATGCAACACACTTCGCAGGTGTAATTTGCAAATGTAAGTATTCACTTGTGTTAAAAGTGCCCCAAATCTGCCACGTGCCCAAATCCATTAACAAATCATTTCTCATGGAAATTGGAGTCAGTGCATTTTGATTAAATAGGAACGGTTGAAAACCTTAATCAATTTCAGCAGCAGAGACTGTATCAGAGACCAACGAAAGCCAATCGACTAAGTGCACTACTTTTCCAAACATGAACCTGGGATGATTAAAGTCTATCAGTAATGAGATATAATGTCTGTTGCCCTGGGACAGCCCTTTTCATAAAACAATAAAGAATTGGCTTTTACGGTGAAGATTGAGACCTACTCATAAAACCATACCATAATGTGTGGAAGTGCCATTGAAATTCACACGTTCTGTATTGTCCAAATGGGACATGATGCATTTTGAAGAAAAAACGAAGATAAATTTGTTACGTTTGTACAAAATATTCCCAGCCAATCTATAACTCATAGCTCATAAAAAGTACAATGGCAGATGCTATGCAGAATAAAAAAGCCATTGCAATTCATCAAGGGGATTGATTCACAGAGTCAGCATTTCTCTGGAGCTCTACTTGAATTATATGAATGATAATTGCCTGATATTAACATCTATCATGATTGGTGTGACACGAGATTAATCATTAGGACATCGGCTATAGATATTGCCATAAATCCAAAGCTTTGATTTGACTTATAAACCAAGACACTCTGTTTATTAAAACTTTCCTGCTAAAGTTTGTGTCACTTCTGGTGACCCTCGAGAATTTTCATCCAATTTTATAAACGTTTCACATCTTGGCCCTTCTTAAAATACAGAACTATTATTATACATACAATACAGTCTGGGCATATATCGCTAGAAAATGATATAGACCTTTTGGGGATTCAGCCTTCCGGGATCTACCTCCCCAAGCAGGAAGATCTCTAAAAAGTCTACGGTTCTCCACTACTTTCACCCTTCCACTATACACAGCATAACTCATATCAGGTGCAACTGGGATCTCGCTTTCCATCAGTTCATATTTATCCATCTTCCTCAAACTGACGCTGTATCTCAGGAGACATCCTCAAATACAGTAGCCTTTGTATCACTCCCAAAAACATCATCCACTATGCTGTATGATCTCTTTCTCTGTGCCAAGCCCAGAGCTCCAGCACACGCAAGATATACACATCACACACTCACACACTTCCTGCCTTTCTATTTCCCCCCATGTCTTTCTCACTGGCGTATCTGGTATCAATGGCGAATAATGTTTCAAAACACGGCAGAGTGATTTCATTAACTGATGTTGCTTGATGTGTTCCAAGCGAACAACGCCTTGGATAAGTGAATATATCACTAGTAAGTGCACATCAGCATTAACTTTGGGGTTAATGTTGCTATGGGTTTCAAAAGTCATGATGTCATCCAGTTTGTAAGTGTGCCAACTGCACTGCACCAAACTCAGATTCAATAGCACAGAATTATGAATTGCTTAAAGGGGTAGTTCCCCCGAAAATGAAAATTCTGTCATCATTTATTCACCCTCATGTCATTTCAAATCTGTATGACATAGTTTTTTCTGCAGAACACAAAAAAGATATTTTGAAGAATGTTGCTAACCGAACAACGGCGGTATCCATTCGCTTTTATTGTAACCAATGCAAGTCAACGGGTACTGCCATTGTTACAAACATTCTTTAAAATATCTTCAAAATACAAAAAATGTAAAAGGGTAGAATCTACAAGTTTGAACCCACATGAGGATGAGTAAAAAATAACTTAACTAGAAGTCCTGTTAAATAGTCCTTTAAATACATCCTTGGTTCAGTTGAGCCAATATCTGTATATTGCACTATTCTACGATTTCTTCATAATTTATTAAAGGTCCAATGTGTAATTTTTTTGGAGGATCTATTGACAGAAATGCAATATAATGCAATATGTCTTCAGAGATGTATAAAGAATTTACATAATGAAGCGTTATGTTTTTATCATCTTAGAATGAGCTATTTCTATCTACATACACAGCGGGTCCCCTTACATGGAATTCACCATGTTGTTTCTACAGTAGCCCTAAACGGACAAACTGCTCTACAGAGCACGTTAAGTAAATAAGTTAGGCCTACCTCCTTCGGCAAAGAAGCGAAAACGTGATGATATCTTAGTCCTGTGTCAGCCACCGTAGTGGTAGGTTCATCTGTAGTTTTACTCTTCTTCACACACTCTTAAATGATGTTTAGAAAGAGACACTAATTGCAGCTATACATGAAAACAGAGTACAGCGAGCAGGATTTATTCATTTAAACTTGGAGTTGAGTGGGTTTGGGTCAAAGCAGTATTTCTCAAGACTGAGAGGGATGTCATACCGCCTCGACTTTTTCTAAAGCAAACACTATGAATGTCACTGTGTGGTATGAGTGTGGGTTGAGGGGTAATGACAAAAAAAAGGCCTGCACCGAAGACTCTGAAAACCTTGTTATTATACAGTATTTCACACGACAATCTTTCGCGAATATGTCTTTGGATCATTTTAAGGGGGAGTTCTCGAGAAAGATGGCTTGAACCGTAACCTTATGCCGTTTAGTTCAATGCTTAAAAGTATGAAAGGTGTTTTGAAAAGCTTAATGATTCAAGTTTACATTCTTCGATCTCAGGAGCTTTTTGAGTGACGTATATGTCCTCTATATTTTATTTGAAGAACATGTTTTCAACCTTAACTATATCCTTTTTAGAAACGTCTTACATTTCAGCAATCCTTATTTCTGCGAAAGATCTCAGTGGTAGCTTCCTGTCATTTCTCTTGTTAGAAGATAAGAGCATCATTTGAAAGATAACAGCTGGGTTGAAGTGGCGCAATGCCAGCAAGACTGACTAACGACGCCTGTCATTTACAATATATAACATAAAACTGTACATTATCACTTGTTAGGATCAATTAGTGCAAGTCAGTGATCAAGAACTGGCCTGCGGGTAGATTCATCCTTCAAGAATCTCCATGTTATCTTGGAAAGCTGGGATGCTGTAATGCGCTGTGAATAAGTCCATCCACCCGTACACTTTAATGACCAGGAGGTCTTCTCAAAGGATCGACAGTCTGTCACGACGAGGGCTGATGGGATGGCTGACTGGTGGAGGGGAAAGAACTGATTTGTGCTTTCTGGTGTCTCATTAGACACAATATGATTTGACGTGTCTTGTCAAGGCTTGAACCCACAACACAAATAACTGGACGTCTGTGATACAAAGCCCTTGGGCACGCACACGCTGTTGGTACATTTCGGGCATCTAGAACCTTTTATAGACTTGGATTTGTGAAGTCGATCATTTTCTTAACTCCTAACCCAAACCTACACCTCACCTTTTTTATTTAAACATCATTCACTTTATTAAGCCATTATTTTGAATCAGAGATAATTGGGGTGTCTTCACAACACATCAACAGTTCCGTCCCTGGTGTAGATGTAATCTCATCTCAAGAGGGGTTTAGAAAATTCAGTGGCGTGTTGAAACACGGCCAGTGTGTCGTTGTCATATAAACACACATCTGCTTCTTTCTCAAGAGCTGAAGATTTGTGTGGATGCTGGTGCGCATCTGCGAGCACGCGCGTGTGTGTGTGTGGTTACTTGTTTGTGCTGAAATCGCCAGAAGGATCCCTGTCTGTCCTCCGTAAAAATGTCAGTCTCCCATATCTTAATGAGATGATTCGAAATGTCGAACAAAACCGCAGAGAAATAAACACATGCAATGCATAAGAATCTGTTGGGGATAAAAACAAATAAAAAGGAAGATTCACATGGTGGGAAAGGCCAAACAGTGAAAGATCAGATGAGCAGTGTGTTTAAATCTGACAGAAACCTACGGCAACAACGAACAATCATGCAGTTAATAGGTATTTTGTGACATCAATATCGTACTTTAGCTATAGATGTTTCATTTTATTTTATTTTATTTAAGGATATCATTACTGAGTTTTACTGTGACAATAACCCAAAAATAAAAATGAGAAAGATTATGTCTGCGTAATAATTATATCTTCATTATTTCGTTCTAGACAAAAATGACAATCCACATCTGTAAATTCTTGAGGTTTATTTATAATTAATATGAACTAAATATATAATATAAATATTACATTTAATTATATTTAAATAAAATAATAATACCATGTTTAATAATATTATATTAAATATTTTTTGTAAAAATATTAAGTTTTAGTGTATATATAACTTGACTTTATATTTGATAATATTTAAATATAGTAACATAATAATATTATAAAAAATAAAATAATATTATATTGACTAATATTAAAGAATATTTTGGTAAAAATATTAAGTTTTAATATAAACATACCTTCACGTTATATTTAATAATTTTTATATTTACTAACATTTAATATGAAATCATATTTCAGTAAAAACAAATATATATATCGGAAGAGTTTGGTTCCAAAATGAGATAACTCCATTTTTTTATTTTTCAAAAATCATGTTTTTTATTATGTTATCATGTTTTTATTGTGTTTTATGTCTTGTCCACACCGGGACGATAATCACGCACGTTTATCGTTGAGGTTTAACGCCTCTTGACTAAACAAAGGGTGCCTATGTGAGTGTGCACACCGACGCGCAAAACGGCAGGGGTAAAGCGTCATTTCTTTCTAAACGTTTAAACGCTCGTTTTTTGGGTTTGATGCGCCGGTTTAAAAACTGTCCGACCAATGAGATTGCCACTTTTGTTCAAGTGCCTAAAGCTGCTGAAATTACAGTAAAACATGACTTGGTGGCGCTCAAGCACAAAACGGTCTTGACGAGCACACATTGACGAAGAGGAAGCAAGATGAATTCTTCTTCTGTGTGGCAAGCGTGTGTCAGAAGCATAAAGTTGCGCAGCGCCACCTTGTGTACCGGGGTATTTCTGTTCAGTTCTCAATTCTGTTTCATTAAGCAGAATCTATGCCAGGGAGTGAATTTGCAAGTTCACTCGACTCATCGCCAGTGAAAATCGTTTGGGTATGAGACGTTGAAAAACGTCTCGAAAAACACTGGCGATAAGCACGTGTGATTATCGTCCCGGTGTGGACTAGCCTTTATTGTGTTAGTTAGCTCTATTTTTTTATTAGTTACTATGGCTTAAATAAAAACAAACCAACTGCAGTTTGATTGATATGAATTGGAATGCACAATAAAAAACACATTATTTTCGAAAACTCCGTTTTTAAAAATAATCTCATTTTGGAACCAAACTCTTCATACTGTATACATACATATATATATATATATATAAAATATTTTTTAAATAATATGATATGATTAATCACACATAATAATATTATATTTTCAAATTATTAAATATTCATATTAAAAATAATAATTTTAGTTCAATATTGTATCATAAATATTATGTTAAAATATATAATTTATAAAATATATTTTATATTTATTTATGTGTTTGTTTTTCCATTCCTACCTCCAGTGTTTTGTTCTGTTTAACCAGTGACACACTATTATATTGCTGATTTAAGCTGAAGATTTATTTCTACTACAAGTATTTATTTCTATTAAAACTCAAAACACATCCTGACCTACGGGCAACGTGACAGAAACACAGTCTATGACAGTGGGACCTTCACACAGACGGACTCCAGGCAGTGTGGATGTTTATCTGCACACAGAAGGGCATTTGTTGCTGTGGGTAAAGGAAGCGCCGTGCAGCGTCGGGAGAAGAGCGAGTCTGTTTTGTTTGTGCTCTCAACCAGCCGTTCTTCACATCTGAACTCTGTAAATGAGTGTAGCCTGTAGGGCTACAGAGGTGACGGCTGCAGTCGAAATTACCAGGAGTAATCTCAGACTGTCTGATAAGAGCTATGGCCTTCAGGACTTGTGTTTCTGTCTTATACCCAATCTTCATCTCTCTCTCTGTCCGTGCCACCTTCGCTGCCACGGCTCGTGTCCTCTGGCTCAGTACCAGCATCTAAAAATAGCCGCTCTGGCACTCGTGTCCGTGGAACCACAGTGCAGGGCCTTGTTTCCTACTTTCATTTCTGTCTTGATTTCTCTCCCTCTCTTCTTTTCGCCTCTTCTCCAACACTTTTTTTTCTAATAGACATCTGTTCATGAATTTTTTTAGGAGGAGAAAAAAAAGAGCTGATTAACTGAGAATGAAACTTCCTCTAGGGAAGAAGGAGAGAACAGAGAGAGATGAAAAATCCAGCGGCACAGAGAGACACAGAGGAGTAGAAGTGTCGCTGTAAGGTCTTGGTGTCATCTCAAATTCACTGGAAATGATTCAGTGCATCACTTTTTGACCCTAAAAGCAACGCTTGTTATTTAATTATCGACACAACCTTTAAAAATAGGCAACTGGAAGTTGTTTTCAATGTGAAGCTGTTTTAGTTTGTGCATAGACCAAAAACCCCAAATAAAAATGATCTTACTCAATATATTTGCACTATTTTCTGTAAGAATATACTTCACAAAAAAAGCAAGTTTCATGTAGCTAAACTTTTGAATTGTCTGGATTCCATTTAATGTTTGTGTGTATGTTCCTGTCTCATCGACTTATGGGCAGGGCTATTTCATGCTACTGTACATCACAGTATCCAACCTGATCTCATGGGAATTCGTAACTATTTAAGGTGGCTTATTCGTAGGAATTCATAAGCTGCGAAACAAAACATACGATTCCTAGAAAAAACTAAACTGAAGCCCCACCCCTAAACCTAACGTCACTGGTGCTAAAGCAAATCGGAATAAAATGTACAACTGAGATCATACAAATTGGCAAATTAGCCAAAATTGGCCACTTTGTTAAATAGTTACGTTTTTGTTGTGACATTGTGTTGCAGTAGCAGAAACCAAGCATTTATCATTATGTTCTGTTTTTCGTCAGCTTTCTGGCTGAATAGGGCTAAAACTCTGAACATAGCTTTATTTTAGGTCTATATCTTGTTTAAGTTAATTTTGCAAAGTTTCTTTTGTCTTGTTGCATTAGTAGATTTTTCCACTTGTTTTAGCTTCAGCCTCACAAAATGTATTCCTTTATTTCTATTTTCTTACAGCATAGCATTCATTAAAAAAAAGAAAGAATATTTCACCCTCCAAACAAGTCCTGCTGTTTCTGTTTGTCTCTAATAAGAATGGAAGCAGTCATGCTGAAAATATGCACCGGCACTAATATTTAAAAAATGGCTGCTTATAATCCAGACACCAGCACCCTGATATGACCAGCACTGTAATTGCACTACAAATATGTTGTGTGTTTGTGTGTGTTGGAGGAGATGGCATATGTTTCTTTGCCTTCGCTGTCTGATAAAAGCTATTTTTATTTTACGATTTTGTTAATAACTGTGGCCAATAATGATTAGAGATGCAAGTCAAATAATTTAACAATGCAGATTGTACAAAAAAGTTCTAGTTTTTTTAAACGTTGTAAAACCCCAACACAACATCACAAGAATTCTTAACTATTTTTTGATGTAGCCAATTTGTATGAATTTATACAATCTCATTCATATGTTTCAGTTAGGAGTGGGGGTGGGGCTTCAGTTTGGCATTTTATAATAATCGTACGTTTTTGTACGATTCACATCGTACGAATTGATTATTGTATAGACTAGCCAAAATAGTTAAAGGGATACTTCACCCAAAAATGAAAATTCTGTTTTCATTTACTCACCTTCTGATGAACACAGTGAAATATATTTGGAATAATGCTTATAACCAGATTTTGCCCCTCATTGACTCCAATAGTAGGAAAATTGACTTTATCTTTTTTTGTTCTATTCAACACAAAAGAAGACATTTTGAAGAATGTAGGACAGCAAACAGTTCTTGGGCACTTTTGACTACAATTGTATGTTTTCCTACTATGGTAGTCAATGGGGGGCAAAATCGGTATCCCTTTAACAAAATAGTAAAATAGTTAAAATTTCCCATACGATCACTCTGAAAAAGCTACAATAGCATATATCCGTTTTAAACTTAAAATGGCAAGTTACTTAACATGTACTGTACACATATTCCTTTAGGTGGGTTCAGAACAGTTGAGAAAGAGAGTCGAGACAACAGAAGTTCAACATTTTCGAACATCACGTGATACATGAAGCCTTGGGATGGTTCCAGGAAGGTAGGATTATTCTTTTAATTATTTTATTCATTATATGACAATAATGTTAGAAATAAATCTCAATTGATCTGTTTTGCTGCAGCTCCATGCATTGCTAGTAGGGTTGCACGGTGTACCGGTGCTACGGTAGCATTGCGATGCTAAAGCTTCAAAATTGCCGCGATGCCGCTCTGTTTTTTAAACAATAGTATCGTAGTGCCATAACTAATGTTGCATATGCACATTAACGTTCATTTGAACACTTCTGTCTTTTTGCTGTGTTTCTCTCCTAAATGAATCCATGTTTTGAACGACTCCGACGAGATAATGATTCAGTGAGTCATTCATCAAGACTTGCTTCATACACAAAAAAAATGTCGCCACCTATTGGCTGTTTTAGTCACATATAAAGTAAGCCTAAGATTTTCCTTTATAAGCATTGCTATAATGCAATTTGTCGCACATTTATTTGAATTAGTACCAATGTTAAAAAAAATGTTCTTTAGTAGCTACTACAGTAAATGTTGCTAAAATTACTAGACACTCTACCACAGTAAATATTATAGTATACTACAGTATTTGCTAAAACTTATCCAATTACTACAGTTAATACTACAAATATTGTAGTGTGCAGTATAATACATTTTACTAAATACAACATGTTTCATTTAGATCTGTGTATTTTGGTCTATTTTGTAGATTTTAATTATGAACATGACACAGCATCGTAATACTACTTGGTATAGTGATATCTCATAAGGTATAGTATCGTAAGATATGTTTATGGTACCGTGACAACCCTACAATATAACACCATTGCTGTGAAAAAACTGTTCCATTGAAGTGAATGAGTTGACGCGACTCTCTCTCTCTCTCTCTCTCAACAGCTCTGGGTCAAATGATGTCACACTGACATTTCCCAAAAAATCGTATTATAAGCATACCATTTCATCGGGAATGGAAAGTTATAAACACAGATAATTATACATTTACCAAAAATACGTATTGCAGCTTTAAAGAGTGACTGTGTGTGTGTGTACAAAATAACTGGCAGACACAACAAAACAAAACATCTCTCCTTACCCCTATCCAATCCAGGCTCCTCTTGGCAGTAACTATATCTATGGATCTTGTGTTAAAAGCATCACAGCGCTGGTGTTTGGATATGAGCACACTCGGCCAATTAATTAAAGCGGGCCCTGCGTCTCATTTCAGCCCACTAATTAGTTGTGAGTTAATGAGCTACAGGCTAATGACAATGATTCCTTATCAATTGAATAGCTTTCAGCATTAAAGGGCGTCTGAATTCAGCAGGTGAATAAGAAAAGGAAAGAAAGTGCAGGTATTGATTTAAGCGCAAGGTGTTGATGATTCAGCCGGACTTCACAGACAAGTGAAGCCCATTAGCACGCCTTTAAGTAAGACACAAATCAAAATAGTGCTCAGCGTGTTGGTAGCGAAAATTCAATGCGGGATAATTGTGAGTGATGATGTTTACTAGCCTGTCATTCTGTTTCTATAAACCTCATTTTTATGTCATATTTTTGCTATTTACGTTCGATGCAAATGCGCACAAGCATGCAAATAAATATGGTATTTAAACGTTATTTGACATATTCCAGTCACATCTTATAAACCAGACTGAGGTGTGTGTTTTCAATTTCATGAAACTTTAATGGTGAAAGTATGTTTAATTCCACCAACACACGCACACACACTAGGTTGCATTAGTGTATGCGTCAATTCACTGTGCAATACGCCGTCTAATTTGACTACCTCTACTAAAGCGCGTGTGCCCTGCAGCGGGGGAAATTGGTAACAAAAGCTTTGCATGCATTTCATGCCTTTTTGATTCAACCATTCATTTCCATCTGATAAAGTTAGACTTTAATTCAAAGAGCTATTCTGAGAGCTGACACAGCCTGTTGTTTTGAAGTATTACGCGCGTGCTGTCAGACAAACCGTCCGCTTCTCCGGTTACTTATCTTGTGATGTCGTGAGGATTTTGAAAAAGACGAAACTATTTTCCAAACACAACGGGCCTCCATGTTAAAACCTCAAGGGTGCACCAGTCGTGGGAATAACTGATGTGTGCTGGATATCAGATTCTGTATTTCTTTGTCATAAGAAATCTTTTATTTCTTATGGTTTTTTCTTTTGCAGTGCTGAACATCTCTTGAACTCAACTAGAATGTCATTACGCTGTGTGTGTGTTTATGTAAGCTGAAAAACTCCACACTGTCAAAAAAACTGCTGACCAGTTGGGCCAGGCCTCTGGGGGGATCTGGGAGCCCTGTGTGACAGTGGTATTGTTGCAGTGGGGAGAAGACAGAGGGCATGCCAAGTGCTTCAAAACAGTGGAAGATCTGTGACTGTGAGCAGAAGTTTCCCATAAACCAACTCCAATTGAGATGAGGACAAGCAAGAGAGAACTTAGCTTGTTAGGGAGGTCACTTAATACACTGGTAAAAATGTTTTTTTTCCCCAGCCCAGATGTATTTCCGCCACTCACATTCCTGTAGGATAATCTAATTTTAAAGGTCTTCCAGAGAAAGGGCATCTGAATTAAATTATATATACGAGTAAGACCAGGTAGCTTTTAAGACCACCATAGGTCAAAATTCCTTGAAGGCAGCTCTATTTGACATTACGTTAAATCACTTCTTGTTGGTAAATGTGAGAAATGCACAAATGCCCTCATTTGACAATCAACGCACCTGCCAACTATTCCCTCATCACCCGGACTTTGTATATATTCACAGTGTTTCCCCCCAGCCTTTGTCTAGTCTCTGTTATGTTACGTTTATTCTGTGTGTCCAGGGCTGGACTGGAAAGAAAAATCAGCCCTTGTATTTTTAGGCCTGCATTGGCCCTCCATCGAATCAGTCGACTGGGGGGGAGGTTTGGGGTGGGGGGGATGGGGGTTTGGTTGGGAGTTGGGTTTGCATATGTGTCTTTTGCATTCACGTTGCGTGCATCCGCATTTATAATACGTCCATCTAAGTGGCCAACGCCTCCATTACGGCCCCATATGTTAGCGGCCACCGCCTCCGTTCCGGCCCCATATGTTAGCGGCCCACCAGGAAAATGCCCGGTACGCCAGATGGCCAGTCCACCCCTGTATGTGTCTGTATTACATGGAGTTTGTTAATAAATCCTAGCTTTGTGGAATCTCTGCATCCGTTACCTGTGGTGTCCCGAGACAAATGGACAGCTACATCTTTTCTCCAGAGGCCATCCTGCTGGATATTAGAGAGGATGGCCGGCCTCTGGAGAGTTACGTGGAGTTTGTTGGTTTGTCTGATCGGGTGAGTTGGAGCGATCGGGTGCTGAACCGTGTGTTCCTGACTGGATGACGATCTGCTCATCCTCATCATGCTCCCCGATGTGGAAGAGTATTTGCTGGTGGACTTTATAAATGGAGTCCTCCAAGCGGTAGGCCCGAAATTTTGCGTCGGGGAAGCTGATGGGGCTTGAGCGGTGGCCGTCCAGTACCAGTCGTTAGCGGGGGACCCGCTCCGGCTCACCCCAAGTCCGCGCCTCACTCCTCCACCACCCAGCGATCTCCCGAGCCGGTGTACTGCGGCTCTTCCGGACCGGCATTCTGCGGCTCTCCCAGATCGGCATTCTGCAACTGTTTAGATTCCTTTACTGACAGAAAACGTACGATTACATTTACTGTGGTTATTTAGTAGACACTTTTATCCAAAACGACTGACAGAGAGTTCAGGGAGCAATAAAACGATATGCCATACAGGAGCAATAATACAATAAGTGCTAATACCAAGTTACTCGTTTCCACACAAGCCAGAACAATGCCTGTTGAGAGAAAGAGAGAGGGTCAGTGTTTTTTTTTTCATTTGCCTGTCAAGTATTCACAGAACAGATGGGTTTTAAGTAGTTTTTTGAGTTGTGAGAGATGTGCTTGACCGGACTGAGTTAGGAAGATTGTTCCACCAGGAAGGAGTTGTGAAGGAGAATGAGCGGAAAAGCGATTAACTGCCCTTTTGAGAGGGCAATACAATCGATCAACAAGATTAGTCTTATTGTTTGAATGTCTTTTTCTTAAAGGTGCAGTGAACTGGCCGTTTTTATTGTTTTATACTATTGTCTGATAATAGGCTAGTAATAGGCTATTTTCTACCCTGGTTTTGAGGCCGGCTGGAGAAACGCTCGGATTTTAAGGGCGGGCCGCATAGAAGACTTGGAAGTAAACGCCACTGCTATGATTTGATAGCAGCTTGCGTAGTTGACTTAGTTGGAGCCTTCTGTGAATTTGGTTAGACACGTAACGTGATTTTACTCAAATTTACGGACTTATTTCCCGGATGTTATGGCAAGGCTTTGCGTATAGTTTGTATAGCCTATAGTTGTATGGTGTTTAGTGATATATGACCGTATATGTCAGCATTTAAGACCCGCGAACCGGACAGAAGATCACCGTGATCGCGGGTCTCAAATGTTATAGTTTTCATGATAAATAAACAAACGGTAGACTCCCGGCCATAATGTCTCAGCACCAGAAATAATATCAAAACACTTCAAAACAGCCTCCATTATTCGCAAACAGTGGATAAAACCTTGAAAAATAATATATGAGATGCCGATTACAATTATTACAAATGACTAGAGGTCCCCAGGTAATACTATCAGGGCATATCAAGCGATCTCTAAACAAGCTATATTGACGCATAGTACAAATACTGTATGTTTTACTCACATAAGATTGCTGCGCCATTCCTATCGGATCCAATATTGATGGCACAGCACTGCTTTTTAATTTAAGTCTCTCCGCAAAGACTTGTTCAAGGAATCCGCATTGAAATGAAGCGAACAAACGCTCAATGTTTTCCCCACGTGAGCTGGAACGTCTTTAAAAATGAACTTCAACCACGCATTCCTACTGTCGGAATCCGAAGGAAGGTTATGCAGTGACTGTGTTCTTCCACAACCAGACACTGCACAATATTTTGCGATCTTTAACGGCATGATGCTTACACTCGCTCTATCTGGTTCCGTGCAGCTTGTGTTCAGTACTGTCAAGCGCGAACCAGTGGGCAGGGCTCGAGAAGTAGGAGTTGATATTCTTCTGTGGAGGCGGTGTTCAACCTATCTATGTCATAGATAGGTGCATTCCAGGAGTGTCATGTATAAATTCACTGAACAAGCAGTAATCTAAAATAGTAATAAATTAATTTTATGAATTACGTCTAATGCGTCTAATTATAATGAAATAAAATAATGTCATCAAACGCAACATTTATACCTTATTATAAATTAAACTTTATTACTTTACATTATCCATAAATGTGATTTCTCATTCACGTCTGATTGATTATTAGTGGTCAAATTGAAGACGATAGTTTCCATTATTCCACGCTCCTTTACAGCGTCATCAAGCTAAGCCGTCGTTGTTGTTTTGTACATGTCTGTTTCGAATATGCGCTCTCTAGCGGCGGATTTTACAAACTACGCCTTTAATCAATTCTACCTTTGTGGAATCTCATGACTGTAAGGTCTTTATACACCTCTGAAGACATAGTTATGTATATTATATTGCAGTTCTGTCAATAGACCCTCCAAAAAATACACATTGGACGTCCTAAGTGTCTAATTTGAAACTCTACTAAAGTGAGTGACTAACAAGAAACATCTCAGGCAGATTTATGCATCACACAGACAACATTTCCTTGAATTGCAAAAAAGTAAAAAAATAAACCGTTGACACAAACTGATATTTTCTCTATCCATTATTTCTATTATTTTGATCTTGCAATGCATCTGGGCTTTTTTTATTTATACAAGATATATTCCAGAGAATAAGTTTTTGCTCGGAAGTTGCTCTTTCATAACTCAGGAGATCTGAGCTGTGTTTCAGTTTCAACTCATTCTCAGATGTTTCTCCTTAAATTACAGAAATTGCAGAAGAAATAAAATAACAAATTTGAATATACAAATGACACATTTTAAGATTATGGAGCTGTAAAATGTATATTTGTATTGGTAAAATATTTTGGCTAAATTTAAAGTAGTTCACCTTCAAAATGAAAATTCTGTCATTTACTCACTCTCTTGTCATTTCAAACCTGTATGACTTTCTCTCTTCTGCAGAACACAGACAAATATATTTTGAAGAGTGTTTTTAACAGCCCCCCATTCACTTGCATTGGTTACATTATAAGTGCATGGGGGGCTGTGCTGTTCTGTTACCAACATTTTTCAAAATATCATCTTTTGTGTTCTGCAGAAGAAAGAAAGTCATACAGGTTTGAAATGACAAGGCGGCATGTAAATTATGACAGAATTTTCATTTTAAAGGTTAATTACTCCTTTAATGAGAAATGTTTGAGTTCATGGTGAAATATTCAATAATGACTTTTGATTGCAGACTTACAATTTTCGGGTTATACATGCAACTGCGTTGATGCGTTGCGATGGTATGAGATGGCAATACCATGGTATTTTGATATTCTATTAATAGTTACCAAATTCTTATACTACGATATTTAAATGCTACATCACTTTTAATATGGTAGTGTATTATCCTCATGACAGTTCTCTGATTTTGAAAAGGGAGTTTGCTTTTCATAATAGTTTATATGTCATTCCCATTTTCTTCCAACATGCTGTACAAGCTCACTGAAGCAGGCAGAGTCGGAAGATTTTCCATGTTGAAGACTTCACATATGTTTGGTTTCTTCTCACAGAATAGAGGACACGGTGAAGTGGGAATATGATGGGCCGGTTTCAATGACACAGTCTTCTCCAGTGTTTCTGTTTTAATTAAGTGTTTGGAGAGGAATGGCAGCACTTCAGCCCCATTGTGTCAGTTTCACGATGTTGATTTAGAGACGCTGGCTGGTGCGTAACAATGTACATATTGATACCTCAATGCACACAAGTGTCTTTCTGTTTGCCTTCATCAGCGATGGGACAGAAGGTGACCTATTTAGTGCAAACTGAAGAACGGCCAGGAAACTGATTGAATGATTTATCATCATCAGATTAATGATTATCTTTTTTCTAAAAAAACTAGAAATCAGAAACAACTGAGATTTTAATGAGATCTAGCCATTTAAAGAATAGACAAATCAACGGGCTAATAAATGCGATGGCTGGGAATTGTGCCAGGAACATTTAAAGTCCAACACTGCACCGCTCAAACTCCCAAACAATTAAAACCCACCGACTGGAACTGTTATATGAGAGACAATTCCAGGCTCTTTCTTCTTTGTTGCGTGTATCTATTCCAGGGTTTTGATGGAAGAGAGCGTGTAGCATGAATAATTGAAGACTGGGTCATGCCTCATCCAGCGTTCAACGGATATCTCCTGATATGATTTCAAAGCTTTGGATAAATTCCTGTAGGCGATAAAAACAGCTGCAATCAAAATGTTGCTCAAAGAAATGAAAAAGAAACAATCGCACTCTTTTATTCCAAACAACGCACCTGCAAAATTGATATCGAACAGGAATCAGAGGAGGTTGTTTATTAGGTGTGGAATTCGCATTCTTGACAATAACTCGGTCTTTCCCCTGGCGGTGTGGTTAATAATGCAGGAGTGTGGCGAGTTTGTTCGCTGCTGGTTGTAGACGAAGAGATATTCAAAGATCAGGTGTGGCTGTGGGCGAGGCGTCTTCTGGCCCAGATTCTGCCGAACACATTGAGCTCATGAATCATCCTTCTCGAGACGTCTCTGCCTGAATGAGCACAACTCTCAAGGCGAGATGACATTAAAGAAGAATTTGTAAATTGTGATACCTTGAATGACTTTTACATGAAATTGTTCAAAGTATTTCAATTGATGTACGACTAGATGATAATTAATCATAAAGAGGCGATTTCTACAGGTGTTCTGATATTAGGTTTTATTGAAATCGTGATGCAAGCGGAGGCAATCCCGTCTCTTCCCGTGAAATGTTTCCGAAGTCCAAGGTGCCGTACGGCTTCTACTGACAGTTGATGGCAAATGTGAGTTAGGAAAAATAAATGTGTGAAGGAATGACTGAAGCGGGGTCAAAGTATATCCTGTGCCAGTTTAAACCCTATAACATGTCTGTATTACGTGCTTTATGAAATCAACAACATTTTTTCTTGTCATCAGTCATGTTGTCACATAAAAAATACAGTACTTTACTGTTTCTTAATGCTTTCTGCGAGATAAATGGATTATATTGCATATTCATCTTGACATTTATTAGCAACCACAGCCTTTTGGATGCACACGCTGAATCTGTCAAAAACACAGATGAACAAGCTGCCTGCCTCCCGTAACGGGATGGTTACGCTTGACAACATGCCAATAATCGAGACTTCATTTTCTAACTAATGAGATTAAGGCGTATCAGCCTGAGAGGTGCATGTCACGCTCTGTATTTAGCTACTTCCAGTAGTTAAATCACGCTCGCTCTTTCTCAAGCATTTATTGTAAAGACTAATAAAAACACACAAGGTTGTTGAATAGTAGAATTCAAATAAACACTGAAAATGATCAGCGAGTGACATTTTTAGGCGATACATTAACAGTGCACTTCTTATTCTCCTGACAGCAATACTTTAACAAGGTCTGTCATGTCAGATTTTCATGACATGGTTATCGTAGCCAAAGAAATTCATATAATCATGATATATAATGCTGTTTTCTGAAGCAATTAACAATACTATTAATCACATTTATCTTTAATTTTTGTTTGTTTTGTATTTTTTCTTTTTATATTTTCAATGAATCACATTAAAAATTTGAGTGTAGTGAGGTGGAGAGAGTTTGTAGCCATTGTGGCACTTAATGTGGCACCTGAGGTTTTTTTTCTCGATTAGAGTTTTGGGTTCCTCGCCACCGTTTGCATACTGTTTTTGCACTATCTGCCTGACCGGGGGGGCTGCTTTAGAATTTTAAAGTTTCACTTAATTAATATTGCATATAGGAATTTATTATCTGTTATATTTGACCTGTGCTTCTCTCTCCTTTATCCTAAATGTGTGCTCTCACTGAACGTGTGTGTGTGTGTGCGTACTTGTCTATGTACGTACGTGTGTGTGTGCGTGTGTTGTGTGTGCGTGCGTGCGCATCCGTGTGTGTGTGTGTGTCTCTGTGTCTGTGTGTGTTGGTGCATGTGCGTGTTGTGTGCGTGGAGTGTTTTGTGTGTGGGTATGTCTGTCTTCTGTGTTTTCAACCTTTTCTTGTTTTTGCAGGTACAACTTTGATTGTTTTGCTTGTAGTCAATGTGTCTCATGTGCAGCTGCTTTGTAACAATGAAAATTGTAAAAGCGCTATATAAATAAAGTTGAGTTGAGTTGAGTTAATGCAAAACTTTAAACAAGTGCGGAATTATTTATATTATCATATGTGTGAAAATTAACACGAAATCGATAATCGCGGTTTTTAAATCATGATTATTATCAATATCGATATATAGAGACATCTCTAACTTTAACTGAACGACTAAATAAAAAAACTTTTATTAATAATAATAGACTAATAGAATTTGATCTCAGTGTTCTGCTTTCAGATATTTCTTTTAAAAGACCCATAAATCCCATGTTTCTGGTTTCAAAACATTTCTCTTCAAATCTAGTCAAAAGCCAACTTGATGTCACGTAAAAATGAAATATTTTCATGAAAAGGCGATTTGCTATGAATTTGTATAAATTGTACAAAAACATATGATTAGAAGACAAAGGCAAGAAAGTAACTCTAAATCTAGAATCACGGGGCGAGAGCAGATCGTACCAAAATGTACCTCACACAATAGTCACAAATTTCATTGACATGGACTTGCCAAAACCATTCAATTATTCATGCTATCTACATGAATTTTATTGCTCCCTGCTCTTCTTGTTTCGACAGTTGTGTCATTTGTATGTTTTTGTATTTCACCAATAAAACTTTTATGAGAACAAAAGTGAATACTTCAATGAAACACAACAGAGATCTCCATCAAATCTCTCGAGCAACCTTTAAGCAATACTTCCTCTGGGATGACTACATGCAAAAGACAGCAAATGGTCTACCGTCTGCTGGGGGGCTGTCTTCCCCCATGTGCTGTGAGCTCTTGCTCTCTTGAAGTCGTGCCTCAGGGCCTCAGTTTGGAGGCAATTGGAGGCCTACAGAACTCGAATACTGGCATGGTGTGTCTGTGTGTACATTGGCATGCAAGCTTGGCAGTACCATTCGTGGATGGATGCCTTGGTCGAGGTCATTCATCCGAGCTGTCTGCTGCCTCTCAAAGAGGTTGGGTAAGAAAAAACAGTAGGCCATGAGAAAAAGGGGAGGGAGGTCTTTTGAAAAGCATATAATCTGAAAACTGTGTTATATAGAAAAAATAAGCACCAAAATCCATCTAGTATCTAAATATGTTTCACTCAATGAATATGGCTTATATTTATTAAAGGGGTGCTGCAAAGGTGTGTCATGCATTCTGACTTCTTTACAATGTTAAACGTGCTGTCTTCTCATGCTTAACATGGTCAACTTGTCAAAAAACGAGTTGGGCGTATTACGTAGTATTTCTTTGCTCGATACACTCCCCCAGCGATCGTACAGGTTTCGGAAAGTTATTTTTCGACTATATAAAACTGTTTCGAAACAATTTTTCTTAGTCCCTTATTGGAAAATTCTCCCGGAAAAGCAAGCGGCACGCCCACGCGGCAGCAAGGAGAGCAGGAGAAGGAGCATGCGCAGACGTCACTTTCACTTGTGTGCAGGAGAGAGAGAGAGAGAGAGCATACGTTCGCGAAGTTCAAGTGTTTGTTTGTTCACTGCATTTGGGTGATGAATGTTATATAAATGGTGGATATAACGTTGGATTTGGAGATTGTTTGAAACTGATATATAGAGGCGTCCCAGCACTAAAAGATGCCGGACATGAACCGCATCGCTAACGACAAGATCAAAGCTAGAGAAAGGATACAAATTCTTCGTTGAACAGTACCTGTTTGATTATGAAGGTAAGTGTTTTGTTTTCTTTTTGTGTAAGCGAAGGTGCTAGGATAAGTACTTGAATACGTGTTCTGTCAGTTTTTTTTCTCACTGTTGTTAAATTCCAGCGCGACGGCAAAACGGAAGTTCTTCTTCTTCTTCTTCTTCTTCTTCTTCTTCTTCTTCTTGTTTGTTGCAAGACGGATGTTATACACTGCTGTGCAAAAAGGCGGAAGTTAAGTGACGTCATTGTGAAAAGGGTGTATTCACATATGTCGCTTGCGAAAACAAAAATGGCGGCAGCGCCATGGGTGGACACGTTCAGAAAAGAGGGCGGTACTATTATAATAAGAACGACTATCTACGTCAGAAAGCGAGCGAAATCTGAACGGCTCGTTTTCTCACAGGCTTGCAGAGATAGGCTCACGTAAACAAAATTACTGGATTGTCATTTTTCACGTTTTCTGAGTTGGTAGATGCACCAGACACCCGATTATAGCACTTAAACATTGAAAAAGTCAGATTTTCATGAAATGTCCCCTTTAAAGGGATAGTTCATCAAAAAATTCCAAACCGGCATGACTTTCTTCTGCAGAACACAAAATAAGATATTTTGAAGAACGTTGGTTTCCAAACAATATTGGACCACATTGACTTACAGAACCACTGAGACATTTCTCAAAATATCTTCTTCTGTGTTCCACAGAAGAAAGAGTCATATACAGGTTTTGAATAACATGAGGGTGAATAGATGACGACAGAATTTTCTTTTTGGGGTAAACTATGCCTTAAACTATACAAGTATGTGATATGTAGTGATCATGTAAAGAGCGATATCATAAATTTGGGTCTTGATAATACAAAGCCTCTTGTTTAGATTTGCACTTCAGAATTTGAATCGAGCAAAATCAAGTAAAAGTCTGTTTCACTTAACTTTGGTTCGTGCATTTAAACTGGCTGTTTCGCCTTTCTTGTTTTTAAACACAAAAAGAGGGTGCAAATTAGGACACAAAGCTTTTAGCCAGAGAGTGTTTTGTTGTTTGGGTCTGAATTTTTGCATTAAAAAAACATTAATATTCAAGGACGAGAGCAGAGCTTCCATCACTGTGCAACATAAGCAAATAAATAAAACGAGTTTGTTTAATAATAGGTGAATGATCACAAGCTGTCATATAACATTGAGATGATAATTATTACCCCACTAATCCAAACCTCTGATGTTAATTGAAATATTGAGCATTGCTCATTGCACGATAGATCTTTGTTCTATAATAAATCTCGAGATAAATCTGTACAGCAAACACCAATTCCGATTTTCCACCAAGCATACGTAATAAAACCAGATGTCTACCTGAACTGCACGAATAAAATCTATAAGTAATACAGCACCGGGTATTACAATATTACAAATTGTACTCCAATAAGAGAAAAAAGTACCAATCATAAAACCCATTCTTAAAAGCGCATTTTCACAAATAGAACCGTTAGCTTCCCTCAAATATTGTCATTGTAAATAAAAAAGCTATTTATTTTCCCCAGCAATTTTCTTTTCAGCGGCGTTTGAGCAGTACACTGTAGCATAGAAAAGAGTCTGACAGCACCTGAAATTTATTTCTTGATGGAACAGTGTTTCCCAAAGGACTTTTCTCAGAAGTGTTTCAGGAAGACAAGTGATGTAACACTGTCAGGTGGAGATAAGAGTTGCCTACCTGAACCCAAATCACACACATAGACATGTCAAAATTTATCAGCGTCTGACGGAAAATTGAGGATGCTTGAAACAGGACACATAACTGCAGGAGACATGTGCTGTTATAAACTGAACTGGAGATATGTGCTGTCATACATACTGTACACTACCAGTCAAACGTTTAGGGTCACTTACTGAAATTTAAACTATCTGGATTCTTGAGTTGGAAACACATTTACATTTATATCTCCGTTACACGCAGTTAAAAATCCGCCTCAGTCCGCTAATGCATTTTGGGTGCATTTACATCTGGTTTTAATGTGGTTAAGTGTGAGCCAGTCACATGTTAATGTGAGATGTAAAGAAGGTGTGTGTGTGTCCAGAGACTTGAGGTTTCCTCAAGGCAAAGTTGATTCTAATTACGGCCCACAATCAAACACCTGTCACTGGGGATAAATCCACCGGCACAGGCCTGTCCAGGTACACCCAACCACATGTGCTTTCCATACACAGATCACTCTAAAGGTGCAGAACTGCAGCCAAATCACAACATTCAGTGTTTACAAGACACAGTTTAGTTTAGAACAACATAGTTTGTTACATTGGTCTGTTTTAATATTTGGTATATTATTAAGAGTAATTATATGATTAAGACTAAGGATAAAATAATTAAAATGTGAACATGAAAATGTGACAATGTTACGACATGGCTTTTTCAAATGAATTTTTACACTGTGAATTGTACCATAACATTAGTAAACAAGCATCAATGAGCCCCATTCCTAAAACTAAAATCACTGGGGAGAAAGCAGATACTACCAAATCTATGAATGAGATTAGGTATTAGCCCAAATATTCACAAATTGTTTTGTGTTGTGTTGTGTGAGTTTGTATCTAATAGGGGTGTAACAACACACTCATCACATAAACGCTTACGTTTCCTGATGTGTCCCGAACAACAACCGAGGACCACCTACCGAACGATTTCCCTGCTGTTCTGCATGTAATGAAAGTGGATGGGGACCAAGGGTAGCTGTGGTTACCTCCTTTGTATAGAAAAGACTGCACTGTCACTTTACACGATACCAAGTAGAAAAACTGCAATCTGTCTCAGCTGACCACTTGTGATGGGATCACCAGAGATGGATGTTAATACACGGCTTAAACAGCGTCCCTGATAACTCTGCTGTAAAACACAGCCTGAAGTAATTGCTAAAGGCAGGTTTCATTGATATTATCATTACATAATAACAAGTGCTAAACTCAGAGCATGGTTCGATAATCTCATAATGATAGATTCTCACTACAACCCCATTAAAGCTTCTCAATATCATCCAATTCACAATACACTGCAGACGGACTATGACAGCAGAGGAACTAGCACATTTCTTAATGAAATTTGACTATGAAACTTCATCCTCTAACATTTTGTACAGTGTAACCATGCATATTGGCCATGATGATTTCTCGCCATTGACTGGGAAAACAGCAAGCTACAACATCATCACTATCCACATTTGCATACGTGTCCACTCATAGCGTGTTCATTAGTCTAATACGAGCAGGCCGCAGTGCTACAGAGAGTGAGTTTGGCCGTATGAGTGCTGGATCATAATAGACACTGCTGATCTCAGGCTTTCTCGTATCTGACGTCGGGAAGTAATGCCACTTGAAGCTAACAATGACTGTGTTCTGTCTGAGAGATGTTATTATAATGGCCTTCTCAATGGATTGCTTTACCTGTTTTTTTTCAGGATACGCACTGTCAGTTGTGCTGTTCAGCTACGCTGCATGCTTTGAATTATTTTCTCCCGTCTGTCTGCTTTTATCATCAAACTGCTGCGGAATTCCGGTCTAAACTACGTTGAAACGCCAACTCAAATTAGAACGAAGCGCAGTGAAGTAGACAAAGAGGTTTAAATGACAGTGTTTTGCTAGGGTTTATTGTAGTACAGCGTTCTTTCGCTCAGTGAAGTTGTGCTGCATTTGCTACTTTGCAAGCAAACAGACATCACAGGTCATCCAGTCACATTTATACAGACTGCACTGACAGAACTCTGCTACAGTATATACACCCGTGTACCTTAAAAAAAAAAGCTCAGCTATAAATTGTCATCATGTCAGTCGAACCTGCTGCGGAGGAACATATAAGTAGAATCAGCTTTCGGCATCAAATGACAATTTAAAGTGTTCACAGCATATCCATCAATGGTAACACTTTAGGCCCGCAATGTACCGCATAATTAAAGAGAATTTACAGCATAACTAATCGTATCAATAATGTACATCTACAGTACATATCTGTAGGTAAAGAGGAACAATACGCAAAGTTTGGGGAATAAAGAAGTCAGGAAATTCAAAAAAATGTTTATTCTGTAAGTATTTTAAAACTGAAATGATGTGTTCAGTTTTTGCGCAAGCAAAACAGCACGAATGAAGCACGCAGACTGTCTGTCAACTGTAAATTTGACTTTTGACTTTTTTATTTGATTGATTTTAGGATTGTTGGTCACAAATAATTTCTTTCAATTATGAGTTATTTGGATGCGTTTTAATGTGTAAAATGTGTCTTTTGAGACTATAATCAAGTTGTTCAAGAGCGGTTTGATTTGGATGTTTATATGGCATGCAGTTCCCTCATAAATCATTTTTCTTCCTCTTACCCCTTTACTCCCCAAACTTTGCATATTGTTCCCCTTTATCTACAGATATGTACTGTAGAGGTACATTATTGTTACAATTACTTATGCTGTAAATCCTCTTTAATTATGCGGTACATTGCGGGCCGTAATCTAAAGCGTTACCCAATCAATCAATAAAGAAATACACAATATATTAAAGATTTCAATAGTAAATTATAATAAATGTTAAGGCAAATATTGATTTAATTACCGTATGGGAATTAAGCTTTAGTTATCGACCCAAGCCAAACTCTGGTCTACTCATTTTTACAGATCTTTTAAAAACATTAACTACAACGCAACATTTTTAACACACAAAAAATATTTTCTGTGCAATATTAGGAAAACCTACTTAAAACTTAATTACAGTAGCATTTTTAGCATTCTTTTCTGCTAACCACAGTGACAACTAAATACAGCCTCCTGAAATAGGCCTTAATGAAATGTATAGTATGCTGACAGGATGATATTTTGTAGTGGACACTTGTGACCTTTTGCCATCACTCCAATAAAACATGTTGTACACTTTGAAATGCTGGAATATATGAATCCAGAGTTTCAGAGTTTGTGACTTGAATGCCAATGACTTTGCGTTTTTTTTGTCCTGAATATGTATAATTCATGTATAATTCACGTCCGAGTTTTGCTCGCTCGAGGCTTATGTGCAGAACAGCGAATCAGAGTGCAACCAAAGAACATATTAACATATGTCACCCCTTAGGATCTTGGTTTGCGCCATTCATTTTAATGCAAACCTTTGCCAGTGGCCCTCCTAAATGTTAAAAGATTTTTTCATTTACGAGCAAACAATATAATTATGTAGCCTGTGAACATAACTTCAACAGTTATTAAATTTGTATTTAGTATACTTTGTCAACTGATATGTTTACCTATTAAATACCTTAGTGAAGAACACATGCATTTATTTTAGATATAACGATGATCTTAATAAAAAGATATGCATTGCATTAGAAAAAGTTCTGGGCTGAGCCATGAAATGCTTTGTTTTGAAAATGATGTTCAGTAAGGTTTGGACAGGTCCTGCTATTTTCTGGCTTGATGTTATAGTCACTCTTATTTTTCTTTTGTTTGATGGTCACCAGACAGATGCTGTGAGATCCATGATTAACACAACGGAACTAATCACACCATGCCGGCCATCAGTGTGTCCACCAAACTTGACAACCAGCTGTCCTCCATGTATCAAAATGTCCTCGCTCTCAAATACAAAAAACCTTTAAGCTTCTAAATAGCTTGGTTTCAAAACCTGCAACTAAAATGCCTTGCTGGCAGCTGATGACTACATAGACAACTAATGAGTAGAAGACGAGTTCTTAAGTTCTACACACGATAGACGTCTTGGACTATTTCACACATAAATATTAGGTTATTAGTTCATTTTAAAGTGGATTTTTAACACCAATTCTTCTGTTCTTCATCAGTGCAAAATATTATTTTTACTCTGTATTTTTGTCTGGTTTTCCAGTACAAATATCTAATCAATCAAGATACATTTACTTGAGAAGCAAAATACCAATTAAGTATATTAAGTAATATAACATATTAAGTCTTACAAGATATTAAGAAAATAATCTGAGACAAAATAAACTTCAAAGAGAAAACTAAACGGTTTTTCTTACCCCACTGGCAGATTGTTTTCTTGTTTTAAGCATAAACTCATACTTTAAAGGTGCTGTGTGTATTTTGTTTGGAGGATCTATTGACAGAAATGCAATATCATATACATAACTATGTCTTCAGAGTTGTATAAAGACCTTACATAATGAAGCGTTATGTTTTTATAACCTTAGAATGGGCAATTTCTATCTACATACGCCGCGGGTCCCCTTACATGGAATTCATCATGTTATTTCTACAGTAGCCCTAAACTGTCATGGCTCTGCCTCAATTAGTCATGTTTTTCTTGGTCCTGTGGCAGAGCCATGACAAAGCCTTTGGTTTTGTGTGAGAAAACCATGGGGTGTTTATCTTTTGACACTCCATGTGTTTTCTCGTGTCTTGTCATTGGCCCCGCCCCTCTCGTTTCATGTATTGCTTCCCTGCTGTGTCTAATGTTTCCCACCTGCCCTGTGTCATTATCCCTCGTTTGTCTTGCCTTTATAATACCCTCATGTTTCATTGTCTTGTTGCTCGGTCATTGTATTCAGTTTGTCTATCGTTCAGTGTACATCTGTCCTTGTATGCCTTCGATGTTGACCTGTTCCTGTTGTTGCCGTTTCGTCATCCTAGTAAGTGTTTAGTTTAGTTTAGTTTAGTTTGTCAAGTGTTTATTCAGTCTAGTGTCAGTTAGTCTTCGTCCTGTTTATCCTGTTTATCCTGTTAATCTGTTATCCCCATCGTGGGTCTTTGTTTTGTTTCTTTGTTTAAATAAAATCTGTTTTGTTAACCCGTTCATCCCCGCTGCCTGCAATTGGGTTCTTACCCACCTGTTTCGTGACATAAACGGACAAACTGCTCTACAGAGCACATTTCGTAAATACAAAATACGCAAAGAAGCAAAAACATCTTAGTCCTGTGTCAGCCGCCGTTGTGCTTCGAAAGGGAGATGTGGAGTGAGCTGTTGGTTGCAATTCGCAACCTCACCGCTAGATGCTGCTAAATTTCATGAACAGGACCTTTAAGTTCTGAAGATAGAATATGGGTCTTAGTTTTAGATATTTGTACAGGAAACAAGACAAAAATAAGGATTAAGCTATTCAGTGATCCATTTATGAAAAATATTTATAATGAACCTTAATTCTTAAGTAACTAGTAAATTGGCTGCCATTTAACCAACTTTTTCCCTGGGTTTGTCGCAGTGCATTCTGGGATTGAAGATGCTGTCTACAGTAGGCAACTGGTTTTCTAGCGTTTGGATTAAGGCTAGTATCTAATGGAGACAGCGTTGCTCAAACATCCAGAAGTGACTCTAGAAATCATTGTACTGTGGCTAATTCGTGTAAGAATTGACAAAATGAAGATTGTGGGCACACTCTGAGATTTAAAAATCATTCATCATTCACAAGTGAAGGGAACATAATAACTACATATATCTGTCAGACACAAAGGGCTTATTTGAACCCTAAGTAGTGCCCTTGTCTGGCCACTGAATGAGAAAATAATGACATTGTGGGAAAACGGTGCCCTCCATCAAAAAAATTTCAGTTTGATGACTATCCCCTTCAGCACCTATACTGCAGTATGACAGTATCACAGAAAGAAAGGCTGTGAAAATATTAATCAGAAAGATTTGCCGAAATGCCATCTATTATTAAAATGCGCCTTGTCACAAAATATTAAAATAGCCTTTTTAAAATGGCAGCTACTCCTTGTGCACCCCTCCTCTCTCTCTCTCCATCTTTTTTTCTTTTCAGTCTTTATTAGCATGAACAGCTGGTGTTTTCTCACACTATGAAATCCGGCCAAGAACCATTAACATGTTGTGTGGTGGACACGTGCCAAAAGATGTGGACCAATTAAAAAAGCACAGTCCGCATTGATCTGTCTGACCAGGTTAAGTTAATTAATGGTGTTGCATATCATTCCGAGAAGAAAATGATATTTCTCAGAAGTTGCTCTTTTATGGCTCGGGAGATTTGTTGGAGGTCTATGATGTGTTTCATTATGGTATCAATTTGATCTCAGAGGATTCTTAAAAAAATGAATATGCAATACGGATGAAAATAAACTATTCTTGACATGCAGCAAGTATGGAGACATGCATTTTCTATAAAGCTGCTTTGAATTGTGTATTTTGCTATACAAATAATGTGTATTGGATTAAATAGGGCTGTTTAATGAATGTGCATATCATTATCCAGTCTCTTGAGACAATGTTTAGATCTATTGGGATTAAGATCCGGAAAGTGAAACGTGGCAAGAATCTCCCCTTTCTTTCTCAAAATGAGCAAAGGCAAGAGGTTAAATGTGATCATCAACATCATCCCAACCATCAGCATCATCATCGTCATGATCATTCCCATCATATCCCCATCACCATTTAGTTCTGTTCAATAATAGCTCGAACACACTGAATAAAATATATTAAATAAACAAATCTGTTCCTGTAAACCTCTCTCTCCACCCACGTGTTCCTACGCACCAGAAATCCAGCCGTTTCCCAGTCAGAGCGAGGTTAAGGGGGCTTTGTTAAACAGAACAAGTGCACCACACAGTTACTCTGTTCTTTGATCTAGTGCTGGGCCTCAATATGTTGTATTTTCAAATGTCATTGCGTTTTTTGAAATGTTGTCATTACTGTTAAATATGTTCAGCGCTAGTTTACCCACTGTCGAAACATGCAGACTTCAAAGGGCTAGATATACAGATACCACCTGCCGTGAGAGAAGAAAAACCCTGACATTGCTGGGCATGGAAAATAACTCGGTGGTGTGAAATACATTTAGGCAAACAAACATGTAAGAACTTGCCATTTAATTCAGTTGATAACCTTTCATCACTCTTATGGATTATTATGATAATACTTCAAGCTCTATGCCATGATTTACATAATCATATTCAACTTTAGTTGTGACGCACATTCCCTATGATTGCAATTGGAATTGAAACTGCTTTTTACAGACCCACTATTAATATTAACTATTAATGTCATCCAAAAATGTATGACCTTTACTTTTAAGTGGGACAGAAGTAGAAATACAAGAAACAATTGTTGCCAAGGTGTAAGAGCTTAATGTTATAACGTTTGAAAAGCAAAGCCTGAATCATTTGGACAAGAGGCTGTTACGCAAAAGACTTGTTTGTTCTATTTAATCTCTGTCTGCTGTTCAGGAGAATAAATAAACAATTAAAACCATATTTTTTTTCTATAGGAATTTACAGATATACTGTTTGAGCTTCGTGCTCGCAACACCAAAGTCATGGGTTTAAATATTTTTTACCTAACATTCCCCTTCTCAATGTATTACGCTATTCTTTGACCTGTGGCATATACTCTTTACCGCAGCAGGAGATAAATATGTTGGTATGTTGCACTTTCACTCATTGAATAAACAATGAATGTGATCAGTGCCACGGGGACCAAATTTATGAGGGCGATTCAATTTGTGCCTTATTGACACTTGTATTCCCTCCAGCAAGAATCCTTCCCTTATATCGATCCTGTGTTGTTCTGTCGGGGTCACAGAATTTTGTTCTTTGAATTTGGTCATTATATATATATATATATATATATGTACATACTGTATATACATAAATGCATAACCTTTATCTGATAGTTTTAAAAATGTTTTGTAACATTGTAACAAAACCCATCAAAGCCACGATTAAAGCGGCAGTCGGTAACTTTTCTCTCTCTACCGCCACCTCTGTTTGAAATATAAAATTGCAGTGTACTTTCCACAATTATCTTTACATGTGTTTAAGTTAAATGACATTAACCGACGACGAAATTGTCCCTGACAGCTCAACTTAGAAATCATTATTATAAGCTTAGTTTTCTGAAAGATTTTCAGTTTTCAATATTGATATTTTATGTACTTGTACATAAAGAAACGTTTATGCAAACTTATAGAAATCAGTGCATTTAAATATTGTACTGTATACAGTGATACATTCCTCAAAATCATGCCCTGAGAGCTCGGAGACATGTGAATTATACCAAGTTTGTTCTTCAGGTAGGAAATGCCCTTGGAGTGTTTTATCGAGTTACGGATTAGCATGTCACAGCTAAAGACAGGAAGTCCAAGAAAATCTACTTTTGCCCTTGTTCAGAATGCTGCAACATACTTTGTGTCCGCGACACTCAAGCAGCGAACCTCTAAGAATAAGACAAGCAGTCACACTTATTTCCTAGAAACAATATTTGTTGTACATATTTTTTTCCATGTTGCTGCAACACTCTGCTGTTCTGCACAATACAAGGTGATACACGCGCATGACCTTCATCACGTTACATTTGCCTGTAAGCAGATCTAACAGACCCTGAGTGAATTCTTAAGGGGATAAAATTAGCTTCCGGGATCTGAATAGCTAAAACTAGTTCAGGTCCCATGTAGAAATTTCAAACTACACAAAAAGATCAAGTTCTCAACCTTGTCAGTATGGGATCCATGTGAGAGAATTTTTCTCCGTCTTGATTTAATAGTGTCAGCATGTCGTCGAGAAAGGGTATGAGGATGTCTAGCGAGAAGCAATCTGCAAGATAATTACCCTTGTGGGGAGTCTTACAACACTCAATATGGTAAATGGCATCCTTCATGCGAGAATCACTAACAGATGCACAATGCAAAATCAGTGTGATATTTATTGAGGGCACAAAGCAAAACCTACCATCAGCATTAAAGCTTTTGCCGTACAGACCGGGAGCAAACCGCAACGGATACGGTAATCCTAATGGAAAATCGGTAATAAGAGGTTTGATGCGTCACGGGAAGATGCTCACGCAAAACAAAAGCGGAATGTAAATTTTTCCTCAAAGTGACTCTAAGGAGACTTTTTTCTGAATCAATATGTAAATTTAAGACACCCCAAAAAGGTCCCTGGAGAGTGTTCATCGCATTGAAAAGAAAATACTGAGCATTAAAAAGAGAGATTTTGAATTCAGGATGCTGTATTTGCAGGCATCGCTTTAAAATGCAATGTGGGACTCTGTATATCAACTAAACAAATAATCAAAAGAAAAAAATGGACTAATAACTTTTCCCTGAATACTCTAAGGAATTTTTTTTATTAAAATCATTTTAGTTTTAGGGTTTAGTAGTAAGCAAAATTAAAATAACCATTGGCACATTTGTTGATTTTTTTACTCAAGTTGTTTCAATTCTCGAAAAAGTTGAATCTAATGGTAATTCTTAACTATTTAACGAGGTGTCTAATTTGTATAAATTTGGACAATTCAATCTTATACGTTTTTTGTAGGACCTGCTTTCGCTCGAGTGACTGTTGTGTTTGGGGTGGAGCTTCAATCTTGCTTTTTTCCAATAATCGTTCAATTCAGTTAATCAGATCCACATTAAACAAATTCATACAGAATCGCCACCTCTTAAAAAAATCATTTTCCCATGAGATCAGGATGAAGGGTCCCTGCAAATTTAGTAAAACATGTCAAAAACAGGCTTGTGAGGACATTTTAGACAGTCGTACATTTAAAGTCCGGGTAAAGAGAATTCTGAGAATTGTTTCTAAACGCATTATAGATGTTAGAAATGTATTGCTGAAACACATTACAAAGACTCAGAAGTATGTAGTACTGAATTGTGGAGTTAAAACGTTAAACAGTTTTTCACCGATTCTCTGTTCAGGATTTTTTGGGCGGGGCTAAAATGGGGGATCGATGACGCCATGGATTGTCCGAGCATGCATGGCCCCTCCCTCATAACTAGAGCGCCTAGCATCAGGTGTCTGCTCAGTCACGAGCTCAGGGTTGTAAGCTTTTCGCACACCCTTCAGGCTCTCACTCTGCCTAACTAAACAAATCTCACGCCAAATAACAAGCAAATGGTAACGCAGACGCGAACGGAAGGAGGATCACTGCGCGTTATCACGACGTGCTTCAGTGAATGATGTTTAATTAACAAATTTCGAGACGAGCACGAGCAGATAATCCACCCGGCGGGTTCGCTATCAGCAATCCCAGCATCTATCATATCAGCTCAAGAGAGAACCACTACAAATAGAAAAAGCTGTCTGTGTTCACACTTGACTTCTTTTTTGAAGCTGCTAGCGTCTGTTTTAAATTATAATCCTATGGAGTAAACCGTGTTTTCAAAAAAAGTCCTGAGCGCTTTTTCAAAACGCCACTTTCGATAACTGTTGATTGCATTTCTAGCGAGAAATTAGTATTGTAGTTGCTAAATATGTGATTGGTTATAGCAAAGACGCATACCTTTTAACCTGCTCATGAATTATCTATTGATGAATATCGCGCGTGTTTGAATTCAAATCCTCCCATAAAACATATTCACGTAATTCACATATAGCCTACTGGGCTGGGGACTCAGGTTGAGCGATTTGAGTGGGCGTGGCTTCAGCGCCAACAGCAGACACACCCCCATCGTTTGAGAGTCCTGCTTGTTTTTCTAAGATTCTAAAATTTTCTTATTTTATTTACTTGGATGTTTTTTACTCCATTCAAATTTGGCTGGGTGGTTAATAACACACTTTTATGCTGTGTGACAAACTCAGAACACATATTTCAATGTCACTTTACTCTGACTTTAAGCTTTAATATTTAATCAACGTGTTTTCACTTTGAAAGCTCTAATTAAAGCATGAAAATACAGCAATGGCGAATGACAACAGCTTGTTTTATGCACAGATCTCTCAAAGGCTTAAGTGATTATGATGTTTAGTTCCCAAATCCCACAAACACTTCAAAGAACCTTTCACACTAGATTCGATGATGTCATGATAATGAGGAGCGATGTGCCATGTCTCCATTCTGCTTTAAAAGGACAGACTTCTGTATCTTGAGACCGTGTTAGTTAAGAATATTGCTTCTTATTCTAGAACAGCTCTACAGCAGCTTTCAACATGCCAACATGTCAGGTGTTTTCCAAAAGAAACTGGCGAAGAAGCTGTATGAAACTGGATTCATACAGAGGAGAGGACGTGCCTGAAAACCTTCAAATATAATGAGTAAGTGAGACAGAGAGCTAAAGAGAAGCATGACAGACATGTACTAATAATAAGGACATGGCCCACTCATGTTGACAGCAACTGCTTGGTGTGCTTTCGTTATTCAAACACAAACCTTGGCTTGTTATATTCTTACCATTAATAAACTGACTACTGACATTATGTCGTTTTTTAACCCATAAGTATACCTATAAGTCATCCCTACAGCAATCTATTCTGGAACTCTTTGACTTCGAAAACAGAGTTGAAAGGTATAAAAAATTGAAAATTCGGTCATGAATTACTCAACCTCAAGTAAATTTCTTCGTTCTGTTAAACACAAAGGAAGATATTTTTAAGGCACCATTGACTCCCATAGTAGAAATAGTCAAAAGTTCCCCAGAACTGTTTGTTCTCCTAAATTCTTCAAAATATAAAATATCTAATTTTGTGTACAACAGACAAAAACGTCTACTATGGAAGTCAATGATGCCCCAGAAATCTCAGTTGCTAACATCTTTCCAAATATCTTTCTTTGTGTTCAAACCAAACAAAGAAATTTATACAGGTTTGAAACAACTAAAATAGTTCATTTTAGGGTGAACTATCCCTTGGATAAACACACCATCTACATCAGCAAGTAACAATTGGACAAAAGCTATTTTTACATCAGCACTTTCTGACCTCATCCAGTCTCATAATAGTAATCCTATTCTTTGTTCACACAAAGTCTTGTACCAAGAGTGCATGTATAAAAATGTCTCTAAAGTTGAATATGTGTATACGGGCACATTTGCATGCTTGCATCAATAAAAAAGGAGACTAAACACTTTTAAACATGCTGTTCACTAATAAAATCTCTAGCTGGCATTCAGACAGAAACCGAGCCTCATCCTGACAGCTTGGCATTTATACTTAATTAGGAAAACACTCCACTCGGCTGAACCTTTAATTACACACCATTCATCCAGCCTTCAGATATGACCCACACCAACCACACTGATCTGAAGTCAGGCCTGTTTGTGAAAGAGAAGCACCGGGGCATGCCTAACAAATATACGCAATAACGGATTGAAAGTCATGTGACTTAACATGCAAATAAGGTTAAAGTTCATTCATTAGATGCCCATTCTGCTTCAGATATTGATCAGCGTGGCCAGCTAATTAAAAAACCATCAGTGTTATTATCCGTTCTCAAAGGAGCTGTTAAACTCTTTAACTACTCTTGACACTTTAAATGAATACAAGTGATTGAATTCTGCTACAGTACTGTGGATTTGCTTGATCCCGTTTAGATCCCACAGATTAAAGTGATGGTATACTATTCATGTACAAACCCTTTGATTCTGGCTCAACGATGATATACAGAATTTAACATTCTTGCATTAGATCACAACTACAGTAAGAAGTTACATGAACTAATCAGCTTTGCTATACTGAAAATATGGGGAAAAGAGATATGGCATCACCCTTTAAATAGATTTCGAAGGATCAAATTCGTTTACGATGCCCCCCGCGATGTTATGAGATATGGCAGCGAGTCAGTCTTTTGACGTTTTTATTAAGTTTTTAACAGGATTATAAAACTCAACACAAATTCACCAAACAATTTGCCACATGCACAGATTTAGTATACAAGACAAAACGGTTACTTTTCAATATGAAAATGTCAATTCTATGCAAGGCATCTCACAGAGATTATTCATTAATACATCAGTATTAAATTCTCAGGGCCGTGTGCTATAGAAAAGGGCGTGTCAAAGCCGGCCGACTCTAAAAATATATAGCAGCTATTTACATCTGGCAAAGGTAGGGTCATTTTTCATTTCAGGTTACTAAGAAACGTAATTGGATTGTATTGATAAGATCTCTCATGTCATTAAGAGCTCGGATTATGAACATATCATTAAAGTTTAGCCAAAGGGGAAACCATAATAGGAAGAAATGAAACTCACTGATTATACTGTTTACACAAAATGAGGGGAATTAGAAAGCACAACTGTAAGAGTACGAAAAAAACATTAAACAACAATTATTGTTTCAGCATTGGTATGCATCAATAGCTAATAGTGTACTGAAGGCTGACGGTCCGCATTAGAATAAAAGGAACCAAACAGGAAATGGAAAAATCACCAATTGGTAACATGTTATTAGCGACAAGGGGTGCAATTAATAAGCAGCGCTCGCTTTGTAATTACTGTAATACAAAATAATACAGACCATGTCTATTGTCATTTTACTATGTTAAATAAAAAAAGCAGTTTCCCAAATAATGTACTGCTTATAAATCATTTCAAACTACGGAACTATAAAGAACACTCAACCGTACAAAACCAAGTAAAACTGTCTGTGGCACTCCCTTTAAAGTCAACATGAAATGCTGTTTGCCAATTGACTTCTTGAAACTTCTCTTATGTAGTGTGATGCATTACTGTAAAGATATTTCTTAATGAAAAAGTATATAAGAGGTGAGTTCATCTACTAAGAACTATTTTGCCAACATTCCACTCGGTTACCACTAAAAGAAGAAAGGGCAAGGTCATTTCTGACACTCAAAGCGCAAACTCAATCCAAGATGGCCAACAGAAACATCGGCATCAGTCAATCAGGAGGCGGCATTGTGACAGCCGCAGTATAGAGCAGAAAAATCGATATCCCATTGACTGGGCCACTGCAGCCTAATCAAGGTGCCCAGACCTTTATGAATGCTCGAAGGAGAACAGATAGGCTGTCCTGATTGTGGGTGTGTAGCCTCTTTTTTAGCCTCTTGCTAACTTTTTTATGAGCTGTACCGCACCTGTTCAGAACAGTTAGAGAGAAGGCTGTGTCACCTTGGTTCACTTCCTTGCGTCTGCTTCTGACTTTCAACAGAACGGGTGCAAATTATAGTTACCGCAGCCTGATACTGTCATGAAAGAGCCAGAAACATATTGTCCGGTGAAGGGACTACTGCCTGGCAGCCAACCTCGTGTTAAAGGTCATTATCGAGGTGTCTTACTGGGGGCTCAAATAGTGATTCAGAATTAAAGCTGAATGAAATGAGCATCACCATATTCTGGTATAACGCAATACATAGGTGCCGACTAGGCATGTGATGGTATCAAATTTTCATATCACGGTAAATGCGCTTGATGCTATTCCTTTTCATCGCGGTATACGGTATTAAAAAACTGGTTGAAAAAGGCATTGTTGTCCTTTTAATAACATTGAATTGAAGGTGCATGAAATGAGCATCACCGTATGTTGGTAATGCAATACATAGTTGCCAACTAGGCATGTGACGGATATCAAATTTCCATATCACGGTAAATACAGCTTTTAGCACGGTATGCGAGATTATCATGGTGCCACATTTTGTTACAAAATCAAGTTGAAAAACATAATTGTTTTACTTTTAATAACAAGTTTGACAACTTAAAAAATCGGAATATTTCATAATAACTTTTTTAATCATTTTAATAAAACATTCAAATTAAAAAGAATTTGAAAATGTTCAACTAATGTTGGACTGGCGTGTTTTAGTCCAGATAAAAGTGTATAGAGTATTATTTGACCTATGTTTTACTATAACAGAATCCATGCTTTTTTATGCTTTAGTCACTCTAATATACTGTACGTTTCATTTATACACAAAGCCAGTTCATGGAAAAGAAACTAATGCGCATTTTTTTAATCGAAATAATTCCGATAATAAAGTACTTCTAATTATTAATGTATTTGACATGTACACAATCTTTATTATCGCAGTATATTGTAATACTGGATCCCAGCACAGGTCTAGTGCCTATTAGTGTATATCTAGTTTTTATAAATTTCAATCGCTGAAGGCACCCAGATACTACACTATATATAAAATGTCAGTCATCCTTGAGCAAGTTAATCTAGAGCTGGCTTCAATGCTTCGCTCATGCTTGGCCATGGTGTATAGAAAGTGGTCTTTACGGGGACCAAATCGACAACCCTGTTCAGCCCTGTTCTACTATGAGTGCGATGTCCTATGCACCTTAAATAATGGCCTTATTCTGAGACATATAGACTGCTAGGGACCTCTGGGGACTCGTCTTTCACGCAACTTGTTTGCAAGGCTTTTAACCTTTTCACATCTGCAAGGCCATTAGAGCTATAAAACTTTCATGCAAGTCCCACTTCCAGCAACGCTCCGCATCTCGCCACTTCTGACAAACTTTCTCGAGTCTTTATTTACGTACTGATAGAGGTGCGTGAGACGTTGGTAATTCTGACCGAGTGCTTGCTTTCCAAAGTGCCTGACACTTTCAATGCTTTCAAGGCATATTCAAATCTATTGTATGAATTTTATGCTTTTTAGCAATTTGCCTATTTTGTACAATGTAAAAAGCATGAATGAGTTGTGATCGGCGCGGTACAGCGGGATGGCAACAGAAAGGAAACTAAGATGTGTTTCAACCGGTTGACATTCGGAGCAAAAACTCTCAGGAAAAGCCTTAACGCTTAACACATCTATAATTAAACCGGCATGAAGCGTCAAACAAAATGCTAATACCCAACAAAGAGCCTTTTTGAATTTGACGGCTCTGTAGTAGAAGCGGAACAGCAATGTTTATTTCTTAACTACTGGCAGAGGACTCCTGACTGTTAACCCAGAACTTAACACAAAAGAAACCACAAACAGATCCAAAATCAGCACATAAGAGCATCTTTCTAGCAGTTTTGTCAGCCCTTGTCCTCTTTGAATGCAACTCAACTGCACGACTTCTGTCAACTACTTTGGTGCGTACATGAATTTAAGGCATTGTTTGTTCTCGAAGATCAGAGCGCAAGATGAAGGATGCACACATTGGCACTGTACAGTACATAAAGAAATCAACATATGCACGAAACGTTGAGCGTTGTGGCTTTGTTCAAACAGGCAGCAAAAATCTGATTTTTGGTGCATTATATTCAAGGCTATTTGCTTTTGTAGTCTAAACAATCTGATCTTGGCACATGTGTATCTGAATGGTCATGACGTTTCTTTATTTAATTTTTTCTGGAATTCGAGACGCATTTCAAAATGTGTAACGCAAAAACAATGTTCTGGATCAAACCCTCTCAAAGATCTGAAAACCAAATCAGATTTGTGTGCAGTGTGAACCGAGCCGTTGCATTTCTTATTCCTGGGTTTAAAGTGCCAAACAAGCTGTTATAATACTATAGCTCATCTGTGCCAATCCAAACACCTCAATAAATCTGTTTCATGTTGACAAATGAGGAATTCTCCCATGTGACGTTTCAACATCCTGCAGAATCTCCAACACACATGCCGCCGGAGTTGGGGAATCCCATCGGATAAGACTCGATTGCGCGAAGAGCAGAAAGTTTGTACGTGTTTTTCACTGTGCCCGTGTCTGGTGCTCAAACATCAGGAGGCACTGAGCGTCGACAGAGCGCATATTAGCAGAGGAGAGAGAGAGAGAGCGCACAGCCTTCCCGCTTTGGATCCCCGAGCACCCATGCCTGCAACCCAAGGCAAACAGAAACGTTAGGAAACACAATTTAAGCTCTCGGATGGGAGAAAAAGAATCATTGTTTACGTCTCAATTCTCAGACAGCTCACTGTAAATCAAAGAGGAATTTCGCATCGGGTCTGCTCCGCTATCTACATTATTAATAGCTTCCGAGGGGAAAGAATCTCATGACGATAAGGGCTCCCGTCACATCTGAGAGCAGATCTTCTGTCCCAAAAAGGAAGGGAAGTCGAGTTTGATTGCCGCCCATTTGAGGAAGATGCTTGAGGGTGGTGGGGAGGGTGATTTTCACTACTTTATATGCCACTCGGCCGCCACAGTCAACAAGGAATAAGCGTGTGACAGAGATAGATGGCGAATGAATGTGCATTTCTTAAAAGGTCGGGTTCTGCGACTCTAAAAAAGAACCGAGGCTGAGGAGAAAAGACCAAAACTGACTGAATCCCCATTAGGAGCTAATCAATGTCTGCGGAAGACGAAATAAAAGGGAGGACAACAGACTTACTGAGTTGGTGGATGTGGATTGGCTCACTTCCTTCCCCCAGTCCCCCTTCACTGAGGGTCTTGATCTGTATGACGTAGTTGTCGTTTGGGTTGAGGGTCAATTCCACGGATGTTTTGTTGGTGATGATGGAGTACATGTCGTTATTTCGATGTCTTCTGTACAGTATCTGTGGATGGTGGAACAGCATCATTTAAGGATGAGATTCACAATAATAAGACTTTCTTCCAAAAATGAAAGTTCTTTCATCATTTACTCATCCTCATGTCATTTAAAACATGTTTGAAGTTATTTCTTCTGCAGAACACAAAAGAAGATATTTTGAAGAATGTTGGTAACCAAACAACATAGGCACCCATTGACTTCCATTGTATGGACACAAAACCACAGAGACATTTCTCAAAATAAATTATTTTGTGTTCCACAGAAGAAAGAGTCATATACAGGTTTTGAACAACATTAGGGTGAACAAATGGTGACAGAATTTTTACACTTTTCTAAATTTGTAGCGTTTTATCATTCACCAGGAAAAAACATGCCCAGCCCACCTCTGCTCAACAAATCAACTGGTTTGAGTTATCATTTATGTCTGTAAAATAATTTGTTCAAATTTTCAACCCTACATATTCGATCCTCAATAATAGTGACATTTGCCTTAGCAATCATCATTAATGATGTCAAAGAGAAACATACGCAACCATTAAAGCAACTAAACACAAGTTACTAGAGATAGTGTTTACTGATGCTAATGGCTAGTGCTTTTCCCCTGAGATCAATGACCGTTTTCTAGCGTGAGGAAATAAGCACTGTGAGAGCTGTTAATAGCGTGCCTGTGTAATTAACAGAGAGGTGGATCTTGACATGAAATAGCATATGTTGTGCTTTTATCTATAAAAACATACCAACTAATGATTTTTAGGTACGTAACTGCCATATCTTTGTAGCTAAAGCACAAAAACTCTCATTTTATCAAGAGTATCATCTGTAAATGTGTCGTAGCTCTTGGTATTAGCATTTGGCAAACAAAGGAGGAATGGAACTGTTTCTGATATAAATGGATAACGCTTTTGAGGTGGATTTTCTTGTCTGCATGCTGATAGACAGATTTCGCTTACTATGTAGCCAGTGACTTCAGATTCTGTTTCGAGAGCTATGACTGGATCCCACTGAAGCATGAGCTGAGAGCCAATCAGATTCCACTCTACATTTTGAGGGGGCTGCCCAGGTGCTGTGGATTTTTTTGAGTAACAAAGGCAAACACAAAATGAAAAAAGGGAGATATCAGCAAAAATATGCAACAAAATACTTACATACTGAGGACCGTTCCCACCAAGGACGATAACTATAAGTACATACCATTTAAAAGTTTAGGATCACTTATTCGTTCCTTATTTATATTGTTTCTTGTAGAATAATAAAAAAACCCATCAAAACTAAAATTTGATTTTGAGAATTGAACAAATCATGTTATATTTTAGTGTACACTTGAATTTGTAGAACTGCCATTTTATAAGCCAGTTTCTTCAGGTCTCACCCTGAGATGCTTTTTAAAGTCCCCGTGAACCGTAAGTAAGGGATAATGTACAGGCAGCCGGTTGTTATAGACACGGAGCGGTCTTGTATCACACTGAAGGGGATTATTTCGCGATAACAGCCAGCAGCTTGTACATTATCCCGCTTATTACACGGCTACTTGCCACATGAGAAAAAAACTAGACATAAAATGTGAATTTGAAATATTTTATTAGCTAATTTTTACCAAATGCTGACCTTCCGTGAGGAAAAGCTGTTTTGTTTCGGTTTTAAAGTAAGACACGACATGTTATTAAAAGACATATTTATAATTCATTTTTGTGTAATATTAAACTGCCACTCTCAAAATGATTTGCAGCATCCGGGTTACAGGGTGTTATTAGTTTTGAGCGGTTGTTATTTGAAAATAACAACCATTGGAATGTCGCGACTGGCCAATCAGAATCAAGCATTCAAATGAGCCGTGTAATAAGTTGCGATAGTTTTTACTACAGAATTTTGACGCATTTCCAAGTGAAATGGAACTTCTAATGAGAAAAATAGTGGGCATGGCATTCCGTCTTTCTTTGTGATTTCAATGGATGTATAAAAACAGCCGTTCCATTTTTTAAGATGGATAGTCATTACAGGAAGGAAATGCATTTTCAGATTATGAGGGCACAATTTTAAAAACAGAATCACCCACATTAATAAACGATGCAATATTTCATTAAAAAATAGGCATTGTAATTTTTTATTTTACTGGGACTTTAAGAGAGATTCTCTTATTGGCTGTCGTTTCCTAATTATTTAGTCCAAATCATTCATTTTGTCAGCTTTTTAGTAAATAAAATGTTAGCTTTCTAATAAAAGAAGTTATGTTTTCACAGTTACCTTTTTGCCCACAAAAATGATTTCAAATACATAAGCAAATGCCTTTAGATGAAATTATTTATAAGATTACAAAATACACAGTCAAGTGTAAACTTGTGAATGGTAGTGTATAAGATAAAGTTAGTCAAAATCTTAAACTTAACAGAATAGCGTCCACACCACTGATCAAGACATATAGGAACAAAATCATTGAAATTACTTTTAGAGCAACATTTTTTTCCAGCTAGTGAACACTTAAACACTGACAGCCAATCCAAATCCATTAGAATTTAAAGGACTCGCTCATTGAAAATGTGAAATTGCAACACTCAAGATATATTCTATCAATCTTTTCCCTAATTTCTATCAATCTTTTCCCTAATTTTGAAAATTCAGACGTCTTACTGGACATTTTACTCGGAGGAGCGGCAGCTCTGTACAAGCGCTCTAAAAGACGCAAGCGGGGAAAGCGAGCGGGTGCGCTCGTCAGACTCCGACGACGCGGATTTAGGACCCCGCTGCCGAGTATACACCTGGCGAATGTCCGCTCCCTTACCAACAAAACGGACGAAATACTCTTACTCACCAGGACAAACAAAGATTTTTCCAACTCCGCTGCGCTGTGTTTCACAGAAACATGGCTCAATGACACCATACCGGACAGCGCGTTACATCTGACGGGTTTTCAGCTGTTCAGAGCGGATCGCATTGCCGAGTCAACAGGGAAGACGCGTGGTGGTGGATTATGTTTTTATATAAACGAAGGTTGGTGCAGAGATATAACAACACTGAAGAAGATGTGCTTTTCGTACTTAGAAGCGTTCTCTATCAACTGCAAACCTTTTTATTCGCCACGCGAGTTTTCCTCGTTTATTCTCGTGATTGTTTACATTCCTCCACATGCTTGTGCGAGCGCGGCGCTGCAACAGCTGGCGGATTACATCACTGACACGGAGCAGCAACACCCGGATTCTCTTATTATTATTATTGGGGACTTTAACAGAGCAAACCTCTCCCGTGAGCTGCCAAAATACAGGCAGCATATCACATGCCCCACCAGAGACAGCAACATTCTGGATCACTGTTACACCACAATACGGGATGCATACCACTCTGTTCCCAGAGCAGCTCTGGGTCTCTCTGATCATTGCCTGGTTCATCTTCTTCCGACCTACAGACAGAAGCTTAAATCTGCCAAGCCTGTAGCAAGAACAGCAAAGAGATGGAGCAGCGAAACAGAGCGGGCCTTACAAGCCTGTTTCGACTGCACGGATTGGAGTGTCTTTGAAGCTGCAGCCACTGATCTGGATTAGTTAACTGACACAGTGACATCCTACATCAGCTTCTGTGAGGACATGTGTATTACCACCAGGACTCGCTTAACATACAACAATGACAAACCATGGTTTACAATGAAACTGAGACAGCTTCGTCAGGCCAAAGAAGATGCTTACAGAAGTGGGGATAAAGTCTTGTATAATCAGGCCAAAAACACACTGACAAAGGAGATAAGAGCAGCTAAGAGAAGCTACTCTGAAAAGCTGAAGAACCAGTTTTCAGCCAACGACCCTGCATCAGTGTGGAAAGGCCTGAAAGACATTACCAACTACAAGCCATCATCCCCTCAGTCTATGGGTAATCAACGACTGGCTGACGACCTGAACGACTTCTATTGTCGTTTTGAAATGCAGAGTCTCACCCTTCACACCCGCCCTGACCCTATCTCTGCTATACCATTAACACCTCCTCTTGACATTCAACCTGCACTTAAGATCTGCGAAGAGGATGTTTGCCAGCTTTTCCGCAAACAAAAGATCAGAAAAGCACCAGGCCCAGACAATGTCTCACCCTCCTGCCTGAAAGTCTGTGCGGAGCAGCTGTCGCCCATCTTCACTAATATTTTTAACAGATCTTTGGAGCAGTGTGAAGTCCCTTCATGCTTCAAACGCTCCACCATCATCCCTGTACAGAAGAAACCCAAAATATCTGGACTTAATGACTACAGGCCTGTTGCTTTAACATCTGTGGTCATGAAGTCATTTGAGAGACTTGTACTGGCCCACCTGAAGGACATCACCAGACCACTTCTTGATCCCCTCCAGTTTGCTTACCGAGCAAACAGGTCTGTGGACGATGCAGTAAACATGGGACTGCATTACATCCTACAACACCTAGACAGACCAGGGACTTACGTCAGGATCCTGTTTGTAGACTTCAGCTCGGCCTTCAACACCATAATCCCAGACCTCCTCCTGCCCAAGCTTACCCAGCTCTCTGTGCCAACCTCTACCTGTCAGTGGATTATTAACTTCCTGTCGAACAGGCAGCAGCTAGTGAGGTTGGGAAAATTTAAATCCAGCACATGTACCATCAGCACCGGAGCTCCTCAAGGATGTGTTCTTTCTCCACTGCTATATTCACTCTACACAAACGAATGCACCTCTACAGACCCTTCTGTCAAACTCCTGAAGTTTGCAGATGACACCACAGTCATTGGCCTTATTCAAGACGGTGATGAATCTGCCTACAGAAAGGAGGTTGCTCAGCTGGCTGCCTGGTGTAGTCAAAACAACCTAGAGCTGAATGCATTCAAGACAGTGGAGATGATAGTGGATTTCAGAAGGAACCCTCCATCACTTCCTCCCCTCACCATCCTGGACAGCACTGTGGATACTGTGGAGTCATTCAGGTTCCTGGGCTCCACCATCTCTCAGGACCTGAAGTGGGAGTCCCACATAGACTCCATTGTAAAGAAGGCCCAGCAGAGGTTATACTTCCTCCGTCAATTGAGGAAGTTCAACCTACCACAGGAGCTACTGACCCAGTTCTACTCAGTGGTCATCGAATCTGTTCTGTGCACTTCAATTACTGTTTGGTATGGCTCGGCCACCAAATCAGACCTACGAAGACTACAACGGACAGTTCGTAGTGCTGAGAAAATTATTGGTGCTCCTCTGCCCACACTTCAGGACCTGTACGATTCCAGAGTGAAAAACAGGGCAAGAAAAATCATCATTGACTCCACACACCCAGCACACAAACTCTTTGATCTGCTGCCCTCTGGCCGGCGCTTTAGAGCACCAAACACCAGGACTTCCAGACACAGAAGCAGCTTCTTCCCCCAGGCAATCTCCCTCCTAAACAGATAACTGCTCCTTAAGAGCAATATTCCACTTCCACTACTCCTATAGTGTGCACTATAGTGCCTTATTATATCTACATCTTATGTATACATGTATATAACACTACCTCTACTTACTAAATTATCCATTTGCACAAGTGTACATACAATCTGTTAATATGTTTATTCTACTATATACTACCCTGTACAATGTCTCTTATATGTTATTATCCCCCATTTTCTGTAAAATAGTCTTTATTTTATATATGCACAATTTAGAATCTTTTAGACTGTAAATCGTATTATATTGTATTGTCATTGTGTTGAATGTCTGTACTAGAAGCTTCCAACACCAAAGAAAATTCCTTGTGTGTGCAAGCACACTTGGCAATAAAGCTCTTCTGATTCTGATTCTGATTCTGATATACACAACATTATCGTCCATTGGAGTGTGTGCGTATATAGTTTTCATTATATTTATAATTAAAATTGTCATTCTTGGTGTGAACAGGCCTTATCAGAATTAAAAAGACTGACTAGATGTTGACGCAATTAATGTGTGCTTTCAAAAGAAAAGTTCACCCAAAAATAACAATTCTGTCATCATTTACTCACCCTCAAATCCCCTACTATGGTAATCAATGGTGGCCATGAACTGTTTGGTTGCAAGCATTCTTCTAAATATCCTTCTCTGTGTTCATCAGAACAAAGACATTTATACAGATTTGGAACAACTTGAGGGTCAGTAAATGAAGACAGAATTTTCATCTTTGGGTGAACTGTTCCTTTAACTGTTCAGTGTACTCACGTGGTTTTTTAGTGGTGACATTGACGGGTGCAGACTGAGGGCCGGTTCCTGCAGTATTAAAAGCGCACACCGCTACATAATACTGAGTGTTCCCCTGCAGTCCGCTAACATTCACCGCTGTGTAGTTTCCAGTAATCCTCACTTTACCCACCGTATCCGGCTTGGTGTCGTCTTCCCAGTACACCACCTGTTCGCCGGGAGACACAACAAGGACGTTGTTCATATCCTTGACAATGATTTAGATGTGAACAGCTCTCCGCCAATATAATTAAACACTCTCGTAACCCGCAGTGACCCTCAATATGCTGATTATTGTCAAAGTGTGAGCAGCTACCTGAATAAAGAGTTTGTTTAGGAAACTTAACTAATTACGCACTTGTGTTTTTAATAGAATATATTGCATTTAAAGTGATGTATCTCTATAATTAATAACATCAAATTAAGAGCAAATGCCAGCAGTGTTTTATATTGCTGCCAAAGAAGGTGTGACATATAGAAAGAATTCATCACATCATTGCAAATGCGCTCCTTGTGTCATCATAACTGTAAGTTGCTTTGGATAAAAGCATCTACCAAATGCATTATTGTAATGTACTGTAATGTAAAATGTAATACCGTGAAAGGCCTGAAAGCAGACTTTGGATAAAAACATCAAAGACATGAATGTAAATGAGATCTGTGGAGATAAAATAGTGAAAGAACCGAGTAGCCGAATATAGCAAAATGATGATAGAGTCAAATGTGTCTGTGTCTCACCACCTTTGAAAACATATATCTGGCAGGGTGAAAATATGATACTCTTGTGAAGCGATATGTAATTGATTTTCTTGAGAATGTGACATTTCAATTAACGTTTAGGTGAGAAACGCTTAGATAAAGGAAATGAAATCATTAATTATTAACCTCTGGTCATAAGTAATATCAATATTTAGATACTAGGTGTCAGAAGATTTAAGTCAATTTAAGAATTAGACAATAGGATCTGCCCGAGGGAGTCTCATTTTTAAATGAGTAATTGTCTAGATTTGACTCTGTGGAAGTCTTTTCAACTTACTGAAAAGTGACTTTATTCAAGACGTAATGCATGAACGGTTAAATAAGACCTCACTAAATATATGCTTTAAAAAGTTTGTGTGAATACAATGAATAAACTTTACGTATGTGTATAAAGAACTCAAACATATGAAGCACTCCTTTGATTCATACATGCTGTCTTTGATTCGGTCTTTTGGTGCAAAAAATAAGAACCCAAAAGTTTTTTCCATCTAGAAATCCGGTGACATGATAGCTCTATTCTTTCCAGACAATATGGCCGTTACCATGGCAACGTGGCGGTTTTTGTGCCGCAGGGCAGGGGTGACAGAGATGGAGAGCGTGGCTTGTAAGAAAGCGAGACTCTCTTTGCATTCTTGAAAAGCCAGCTGAGAGCTTTCAGACAGCTTCTGAAAGCTTGAGACGTTTAACCGTATAAACTCTGGTCTTCTACATATTTCAGATAGCACGGGAGGGATGAGAAATGCCTTTAATAGTTCTGTATCCCATTATTACAGGGAACAGCGATGTACCACAGCTCTCACTAAATCCTTGGTGTTTCGAGTCAGATCCGTGGGCGTGGCTTGTTGGTTTTGACTAAATCCTTTGTGTTTCGAGTCTGACCCTTACCCTAACCCACGCCCTAAACCTAACCATGTAGACTACCTATGGTGCTTGAACGTGCCAAAAAACACGCCCGTGTGATGTCGCATGACAAGAAACACAAAGGATTTAGTGAGAGCCGATCTACCACATCCGTGAGACGAGGCCCCGCCCACCAGCAGTGATGTCATGGGCGAGCATTCTTTAAAAGATCTTCTAATATATCACAAAGTGATGCTATTTGGGAGAATTTACATTTTTTTCCAAATAATTTTATTGTTACTATGCCATTTCTGCGTGGTATTTAAATGATATGTGCTGTTACCTTAGTATAGCTATAGCTATAATCACTTTTATGGCATTTAAATAAAAAAAATTGTCAATCTACATATAATATACAGTAAATTTACAGTACAAGTCACTCAGATATGCAAAGTAACCAGTGGTAGAAAGAGTACTGGAAATTTGTACTTAAGTACAATGCACAGTTTGCGAAACTGCTTCGCATGCGTTCCAATCGCATATGTTCCCTACTCACTTATAAGGGCAGAGCACTTGATGTAGAGACTATGGAGAGAGATGGACAATTTTATCTCATGATATAGCCGTTTGGATGAAACTTGGCGAACGGAGTGATACAGGAACTCAATAATTCTCAATATCTCGGACGAGCCTTCGTATTGTGTCCCTTTCCCGCAGTGACTTTCAAGCACGCAAAACTGCCGTTTGATACGTGCCCTGCCTGCCGCACACGTTAGTCCTCCTCCAAGATTAAACTAAATTGGCAGCAGATGTCTTGAAATCTGTGTGACGCAAGTTTTCTATGCGCGATTTGAGTGGACGGGTTCACGTGACGGGACTGATTATTCTCCTTAGCCAATCACATGAAAATTAAACATATAAAGTAGCGACGACAATGTGAGGAAAAATAGCGCAGTAAAAGTACCGATACAGCACTAAAAATGTACTCAAGTAAAAGTACACTGTTTTTAAACTACTTAAAAATGTACATTTCCTTAAAAAAAACTACTCAATTACAGTAATTTGAGTATTTGTAATTCATTACTTTACACCATTGAAAGTAACTATGTGATGCGTACACAGAAAACACAAGAAAATATCAAACCTCAAATCCAAGAACCCTTTCGGGTGTGGATGGGATAGGCTCCCAGGAAACCTCGATGTCGGCCGCCGACAGACTTCTTGCTAAAACTTTATCCGGTGCTACGCTCGGCACTGCGGAGAAACGGGAAGGTGTTCAAAAGCTTTACACAGCCAACGAGATGTAATTGGATTAAGGCTGAGAATAAAGGGGTCGGTCTCACTTGAGAGAGAGACCCTACATTTTAATAGGAAGTGTGACTGACAGTGAAGGAGACAATCTGTTTGGAAAATTCAATTACCACTCCAGCACATCAATAGGCCTGTAAGTGTCCAGCAGGATTTGCAGTAACCTATAGCTGCAATAACTAATATAAGGTTGTCATTCGCAGCGTGAACGAGAGGGGAGGGGCGAAAAGCTGTCTCAATCAATTTATTCCATCATTTTCATTCAAGGTCACACCTGTGTGTGAGATCGGAGGGAAGTGAGCGTTTGAGAGCATGCTGGGACTACTGCTGAGCTCAAGTGTGTTTGTGTGGAGATCAAATATTAAGCATGCATACCGTATCTGGTATCTTATTATGGGAATATTAGAAGTAGATCCTTTCAGTGATTTTTAGTTGTGCTTTCTAAAGTTGAAACATACCGTTATGGATCTTAAAGTGATAGTTCACACAAAAATGATTCTGAAATTCTGTCATCATTTACTTTACTTGTCTTGTCATTTCAAACCTGTTTGACTTTCTTTTTCCCACAGAAAACAAAAGAAGACTGTTTGAAAAATGTTGTTAACCGGTACACATTCACTTTGGTTTTGTTTTCATTATTGAAAAAAATCATTATTGAATTTTACGCTTAACAATGCGATTAATCACAATTAATCACAGAAAAGTCATGAGATTAATGCGATTAAAAAATGTAATCGTTGCCCAGCAGTAAACTTTCACCCCCACACCACTTGGGCATAACTCATTCATTTATGGTCCATTATCATATGATAATTTTGCAAGACGTAACCAATGCTAGTCCAAAAGAACTGTTTTCTGTTAAAAAAGGACCAGTGTTGTTTACAACTTGTAAAATGGTCTATATACACTGATGGTTTTGTACTTGGCAGCCTGTATTCCGCATGTAGGCGGTTGTGATTGTGTGTAATGATGTAGATAAATCCATCTGTACCTTCCTCTGCCGAGAACACGGTTGTTATGGAGCTGAACGGCCCTTCCCCTCGGTTGTTGAACGCTCCCACTTTGACATTGAAGGGTGAGAAAGGCGGGATGGTGTCATTGCGGAAAACGTAACGGGTGAGGCTAGGCGCTGAGATCGCGGCGCGGGTCCAAGTGACCGTGCCCACTGGACGGAAGGCGATGATGTAACCGAAGCCCTCTCCGTTCTGCAACTCCTCTGGAACAGGCTGAGAGTGGAACACAAAACTATAGTGATATTAAAACACATTGAGGCCAACATACCAACTGACCCAACAGGGCTGTAGTAGAAATCAATTAAAATGATTTGCAGTTACATAAAAAATGGGCAGACACCACAGCGCATGCAGCTTCTGCTAAAATTATTTTAGATAGTATTTTCTTGATTACATAAAGTTGACTTGGTCAACTACCTCAAATGTAAATATTTCTATGGACTTAAAAAGGCTCTGATGTAACTATAGAACACAACCGTTAGCAAAACCAACATGCATCAGCTTAGCGTAAACAAACAACATAAACACTAAAAAAATTCAGTGAGCCATCCTCAAAGTTTTTTTATGCTCACAAAAGAAAAAAGAAGCCCTGAACTCATACTCTCCTCACGGTTGGACTGAAGCCTATTTGTGGCTGAAATAAACTTCAAAGCAACACTGGACGTGAGCTGCCTTCCATTTGGAGGAGAGGAAATAAAGCCTGGAGTCCGGCGGGCGAGGGGAGGGTCTAAGTGCTGATCATAAAATGGATACATTTCATTCGACACAATTAAGCGCCGGCAATTAGACCAGGCCGGCCGAGGGAGCGGTAAAATCTGACAAATGACTTACCTCCCACGTTATCACTAATTCCGACTTGGTTCCTCCTCCACCTCCAACTTCAGTGGGCGCTGTGTCAGGCACTACAGACGAAAACCCAGAGTTCAATCAGAGTACTTGACTGTTCTGATTAGTGGATTTCTTTAAATTTCTTGTTTAAGTTTACATTTTGTTTCCAGAGAGACTCTTATGGTCCTTTCACTTGACGTTCTATGCAGTAAAGCACTAGCGTTGCATTACACATCGGTTGAGCTCTCTTTTTTCCACTCTGTCGCTAACCTTTCCAAGCGACAGCAAATGATTGTTGTTAATTCAAATAACGTATCATTACATCATTTTTCACCTTCTCGTCACCTAGCAACGTCTTCTGTGCCTCTACCAATGAAGCTTTTTGTAAGTTGGAGGTCAAAGTGCCGCTTAAAACTTGAGCTAAGTCTTGTGAAAGGACCTTCACGGAGGTCTTTTAAAAAAGTATCACAGAATTATTCCGGATAACAGTGGGCATGTTGTGCGTAAAAGAGATGAAACATTACAGTGAGGAAGTGTGGTCTGTCTGAGTGCATATTCGTAGTGTCTTTCTTAAAAAAGACTCAAAGATCCAGGGAAATAAGTGAAGAACTCACTAGCGTCCTCAGTTCTGATCTTGGTGGATGGTGGACTTGGCTCTCCCATCCCAACACCATTACTGGCCAGAACTCTGAACTCATATTCCACCCAGGCGTTCAAACCCACTACTGTCGCAGTCAGAGTGTTCCCATTGATCACCTCAGGAACTGTAGACAAGACAGTGAAAATTAACCATTTAAAGGGTCATAATTTATTCACCCACATGTCGTTCAAAACCTGGATGACTTTTTTCTTCTGTGAAACACAAAAGAAGAGTGGTTTTATGTCCATACAATAAGCGTCAATGAGGGCCAATCAACATGTTTGGTTGCCAACATTCTTCATGAAAAGAAAGTCGCACAGGTTTGGAAGGTGAGTAAATTATGAAAATATGCATTATTTTCGGTTGACAATACCTTTTGCAATAAATTCATATATTTAATGCCATTAAATGTGTTTAATACAGTTATTGTATTTTACATAATTCAACGTTTCGTTCTATTTTGTTAAGGCTTTCAGGAACAGTCGGAAGTGCTGCAATAAATATTTATAACATACATTTTGTTTTCTTAAAAGACAGACTGAGTGCATTAAAATGCTTTCATTTTTGACAGTAAAATTTATAAATAAATAAACAAATAAATGTGTACCCGTGTCAACGGCTTGCCAGCCCACAGTAAAGGGAGTCCTGCCCTGGATGACGTATCCTGTAATGGGACTTCCGTTGTCCTGTCCTGGGCTCCATGACAGCTGGGCCGTGCTATCCGTGACTTCTTCTACCACCACCAAATCTGGTGGACTGGGGGGACCTGACTCAATCACATCCAGTGAAGAACTGAATTAATTTCATTAAGAATGTTTGATCAGTCTGTGCATCTGCTCTAAAGATCAACTCTGCATTGATGAAAAGACCAGAAAAACATAAAATTTGTATTTGTTCAAGAGTGTGCGCGCCTGTGTGTTTTACATGACAACTGGTTTGTGCTTGCGCATGTTGCTATACGTTTCGCAATAGAGTATGTGTGAACGTTTGTATACAGTACACACACATACAAACTAAATGAGTCGCATTTCTGTTCCTAATAAATGTTTTCTCTTCAATTGCATGGCATTCTGGGACGCATTGTGCTGCTTACCCGATGTGTAAATGAGCCAATTAAAGTCATCTTCTATGATAAACAAGCTGCTATTCGAACACCTGGGACAGAACTGTGTTGTGTATTGGCTGTGAATACCAATGCGACTCTCTTAAACACCGCAGAGAAGAGGTGGCACCATAAACCATCCCAAAATGACACATTTAGCACTATCTGAACTCTTGCTACATTAGACGCCCCCTTTCATTAAAATACACACCTAGCGGGACGCTGTTTAGTGCGCAAGTGCGACGGTTATAAATAAATATAATGCGGGGCTCAGAAGGCAAATGTTGCGCGTGTTTGGACGTATAAACCGAAAGACAATTTGTTCCTACCTTTAACAACCAATATTGCATCAGTGGACAGACTCTCGACATCTGTGTCGATGAGGCAAACGTATTTCCCTCCGTGGTTAAGCTGGATGTTTCGAATCATAAGGTCGCCGGAAAAGCTCTGTTGCAATAATGGAGACAAAACACAAGAACATCCAAAGATCAACGCATATTGATAATACATGTTTTCTTTGTTCAAACTGTAGTAACCTTGTGATATCACAAGACAACCAAATCCATTTACATTTTATTCATAAATACATTTATGTGTGTGTATAATGCATAAAGACATTCATTATAAACACATTAATGTAATAAAATAACCTATACAATCCATGGTTTAAAACTTGTATTGCCACTATTCGCAAATGTAACATTGATAAACATGAATATGTATTTCAAACAAACATTGGACCTGATGGTTCATGCTGAAGTCTTTGCAAACACATCAGACACACCTGATTTATTTACACATATGAATGTGGCCCAGGTCAGAATTGCAAATGTGACTTTTTCCTGTTTACACTGTCATCCAAAAAACTGATTTGTATAAATGAGATTTGGGTTCCATTCAACTGAATGTAGGCAGAGTGACACGATGCCTGTTTTCACCAGAAATGTGTGTCTAGTACTCTAGTATTTATTATTTTGATGCATATTTTGTAAGCACGAAAATAAAGCTGAGGCTGGCATACCGATGTTTCTTGTTGGAAACCTGTGCTGATTTCTTCTGAAATACTGGAGATGGCGGCTGTGCTCTGAGAGATGGGAAGGAGCTAGATCAACATTCTCAGTAACTAGCCTCTGGGATTCGTTCAATCCAACTCTCTGTGCCACACAGGAACGCAGTAACACACACCGGCTAATTGGCAAGACGATGCTAATTATTCCACAATTACATAAGTCAGTGGGTGCTAATATTGATCTAAATAAAACACACAGCACACTAAAGCCTTAGAGCATATGTTTTTTTTCTCCATACAACATATACTGCAAGATATAATACCAAAGTGTGTTGTCAGGAATCAAGTGGGAGAAATCAAATATCTAAACTGAGTGTAGGCCTACATGGAATTTACATTTGCACATACCACTCACTTTAGATCTGCCAAAACTAGAAAAACTAATTCTAGCCTCAAATCATCCTCTGTGCTTTGGTTTAAAATAATAATTAGAGATGCACCGATACTACATTTCTCCACCGAAACCGATTCTGCCGATTTTTTTGAGTGATATCTGCCGATAACGATTCTTAAGATTGAATTAATATTTCTTAACTTTCTGAATGTTAATTCATATAATGACCATTAATATTGCACATCAAACTGGTGATGTTTCTTAACATTTTCTATAGCATTTTCCTATCTTCTTTTGATTGACAGGATATATCGGCCCTGATCATCGGCTGCTTTTCAACTATAACTATAATATTTGTAAACACTATCGGGCGATACCGATTATTGGCCGATATATCAGTGCATCTCTAATAATAGCCATAAGTAAATAATCATAATTTACTCACCCTCGTGTCATTCCAGTTGTTTATGACTTTCTTTCTTCAGTTAAATACAAACTAATACATTTACATTAAAATCCCATCATGTTCTTTTCTTTACAAGCTCAAGCACATGGGGAGTTGACAAATATATCGTACACCGGTATGGTGCGACATAGCAAAAATATAGAAAACAAACTGTTAAAAATATATTCGCTTACATTATTAATATTATCATTTATAAAATAAAATAGCCTAAGAGAAATTCATCTTCATTGTTAAGTTTTATAGTTTATTTGTCAACTGCCCACATACGTCCTTAAAGTAATCCAAATAATTTTATCCAAACTGTTTAAAATGTAAACAGACAGATCTTAGCGAGTATCAAATAAACTGTATCACATCTATCATTTTGAATCTGATTGGTTGTCGCGTCTTGCGACCAGTTGCGTGTTTCGTCATATAACAAAAGAGAACTGGTGAGATTTGACGTTATCAACTTCTGAATTTATCAGATCTGTTTATTAATTTAGCTAAATAAGCTCAATCATGTCTCTCACAAGCATGAGAGACATGCTTGTGAGAGACTTGTGAGCACTATAAAAGAAGACATCTCATAATTATAAAATGATTGTTTGTCATCAGCTGAAGATAGAAAGTTATACACGGATATCCTGAATGTGAGTAAAATATGGGATAATTTTCATTTTTGGGTGAACTAATTCTTTAAGAAATCCTTCTACATTATCCCTGTAACTGTACGTAAAAAATTCTGAATTTGATTTGGGGTCTCCCACTTTAAGAGAGCCCAACCGGCCATTGAAATTCAGCATTTGTGGACTGTATGGAAAGACCGCAGAGGGTGTGATGTTTAATTATGGTAATGAATCCATCAGAGGCTGTTGAGACAGAAGGTGGTAATCTTCAGGAGCAGAGGAAATGTGGATCTGTGAAAACCATCTCATTATAACTCCCATCTGCATATGTCAATGTCATTTGTAATGTCCTTTGAGAAAAGATCCTCATGTATGAACTTTACATGACCAACATCACATGACAATACCCAGACATCCTTCCAATTCATTCCAAACCTTCTGTATGTAGGTTTTACATCTCAAAACGGTCCCTGAATGAACACTGTACTTATTAAAACCCGTTTTGCTTCAACTATTTTTCAACACACAGGAAAACAAAAGAGTCGAAACTGAAAAATGTAATGCACGTTCTGCAAAACACAAAGCCTTTTTCAAGGCAGGATTTCGATTTATTTGAGTCGTGCTGTACAAGAAATTGTCTCCCCCGAGATGTAACAATGTCCCGTGGAGCTGTAAGGGTAAAATGGGAACAAGACTTTTAATTGATGTGGCCTGTTTTCTTGCTTCATTCTGTAGAGAGATTCTGTTTGGGATACATGTTGAATCATTCACATTCAATGTAGGTCAAATGAATAAATGACAGAGAACAAGAAAGCAAAATTAAAACAGTGTAATGGCCATATAAATCTCTTTAAGGGGACAATTTGGTTTAAATAGCTTCTAGTCCAACACAACAACAAGTAGATTAAAAACCCAAGCAAACAACCTGTGTGTGTGTCATGGCTCTGCTTCATTTAGTCATGTTTTTCTTGGTCCTGTAGCAGAGCCATGACAAAGCCTTTGGTTATGTGTGGAGAGAAACATATTATTGTCCTTTTGACAATAATATACGTTCTCTCCAGTGTCTTGTCATTGGCCCTGCCCCTCTCGTTTCCTTGTTATCTTTCCTTGAGTGTTTGATTACCCACACCTGCCCTGTGTCATTATCCCTCGTTTGTCTTACCCTTTAAATAGTCCTCATGTTTCATTGTCTTGTGTTCGTGGATTGCGTGTTGTACTTTGGTCCATGTGTGCCTTGTGCCTTGTTCGGTCTGTTCCTGCTCCCCGTTTAGTGTTGGTATTTGTTTATAGTATTCTTGTTATTTTTGACCTTGTTTTGTCTTGCCCCCTCATGGAAGTTTTTGTTTGTATTTATTCTTAGTTGATTTTCCCCCATAGTGGGTTTTTGTTTTGTCTTGGAATTTGTTATTAATAAATATTATCTGTTAACCCCTTCACTGCCATTGCCTGCATTTGGGTTCTTCTCCACGCACCGTCGTGACAGTGTGTTTTTTTACTACTGTACCTTTAAAAGGATAATTCACCCCCCCCAAAAAATCATTTAATCACCTTCTTGTCGTTCAAAACCTGTACATGACTCTTTCTTCTGTGGAACACAAAAGAGGACATTTTGAAAAATATTTGAGTGGTTTTGTGTCCATACAATGGATGTAAATGGGGGACAATGTTATTCGGTTACCGACATTCTTCAAAATATCTTCTTTTGATTTCTAGCATTATTTTCCCTTAAAGTATTTCACGGTTGGAACTGGTGGTGTGGGACGAGGGTGCTGAGGTTGCAATAACGGCCTAAACACACAATTCAATACTCACCCCTCCAACTCTTTCAAAGTGGTCCGCGTCTTGATTAAAATCAATAGGCTGACCGTTAAAGGCCCATGAGAAGGCCACGTCCAGGGCTGGATCAGCGGTCACCTGACAGGGCAGCACGATGCTCTCGCCCACAGTGATCTCTGTGCTGATAGGACCCTGGCTGATCCTCGTGGGCTCTGTTAAAATGACAACACAGTCGGATAAATCTCTGGGAGACAATTAAAGTGTAAGAAGACCCTCTGTGACCGTGCAAATAATTGGACAACTTTCATTTTTTTGAGCAATTGAAATTAATACATTTTTAATTATTTATTAAAACAAAGCAATGGTTTGACTTCAGATTAAAGATTATGATATAAATCATCTAAAATTGAATCGCTGTTGTTGGTGTTTTATAAAAGTCGCTTGAGGCTCTGTAGTCGGAACCTCGGTGAACACCCCGCACTGTCTGTTTGTATTAAAACATTACCACTTAATAAAACATTATTGTGGTACAATATATCTATATATACAATATACTGATGTAAAAACAAACTGTTGCCCAAAAGGCTCTTTCTTTCAAGGTAGGCAGCGAAAACCACCAGACCTTTTGCAGGAGTCAAATGCCTGGCTATAATAAAACAAAATGGTTTATTGCTGTATTAAATAATCGTAATTTCAAGGTACTACACATTTGGATTTTTAGCTTCTGTCGTTCCATACTGAACCCCGGTAATTTAGGGAGAACATAATGCGAGATGTTTAATAAGAGCAAAATAAATTGGTGGAGCTAAAACAGGTGGGGCCACTTTGTAAAAGAAAGGTCATTCTAATTATATTATATTAAGGGGGTCAACTGTCGGTGCATGAAAAAACCACGTAATGAGTGAAAAACACAAGAAAGAAAAACAACGTATATGCTCCTACACATTCTCAACGATACACTACAAAGCTAATGAGCTTCTACTGATTTACATTAACAATACTGCCGATTAAACAGCTAACCAATATAATGAACAATAAAAGTGAGAAATAACATTGTTCTGTAGCGTAATGAGATGATAGTCCGCACGGATAATGGCCACGGCAATTAAGAATGACCTTAACTATGAATAATTAGATAAACAGATGTGTGTGTAGGATCGAAGCAAGAGGGCAAGCATGCTATAAAAATCCTTAGAGAAAAAATCTAATACCTCTGTTATACAGACAGCTCTCTTAATGTGAGTTTGAAGAGATCTCATATTTTTTTCTGACATTGAAAAAAGCTATTTGTCTTGAAGTACTGTAGAAGTATTGTGCAACGCTCCTCAGCAGTGGCTCGATTATATAAAACAAATCTTAAAGCGTGTGATTTTTTGCACTTGAAAGGCTGAAAGAACGACAATGGAAATTTGACAGAACAGAGCTGTCAGATGGCTAATGCATTTTGTGAAGTAGCTGAAGTGATGTGGCACGATAAGAGACAGAAGTGACATGTCTTTCAAAACTATTTATAGTTGAATGATCAAGAATGCAGTATTTAAAGAGTCAACTGCATTGTTTCATGTCTGGCCTGCAAAATTATGCTGGTTTTCATCAGAAAAGACTAAAGATTAATAAAAAAAAGTCAAAATCTTTTGAAAGAGTGTTCAAAAAATTTCTTTGACTGCATAGATACAATGTTTCTGTTTTGCCAAATTTTTATTCAAGAGCAGTGGATTGGGAACAGAAAATGAAGATTGTGGTTTGGACAATGTCATTCAACAGATTCGAACCCATATTGCTCACCTGAGCACCACAACTCAACAAGGGGGACACATGCGCTAACCGCTAAGCCTCGGTTCCGAAGATCAAATACTCACCGGTGATCACCAGTTTTCTGGTTGTGCTTGCGGTGCCAAACTGGTTTTTCGCGACGCATGTGTAACTACCTCCATCTCGCTTAGTTACGTTGGCAATCTTAAGTGTCCCATTGGCGAAGAGAGAAATCCTTAAATGGAAATAAATTGTTCAACTTCACAAAAGAGGAACGTGGTCAAAGCGGTGAATGAAAAAAGTCGTAGTTGTGACAGTACCTTTCATTTCTTTGCAGTACCTCACTCCCTCTCTTCCACAGGCTAATGGCTCTGGGCGACGCACGTGGCCTGCAGTCTAAGGTAACATCACTACCCGTGCGGGCCTTAAGCACACGGCTCAAAGGATTCTGGGAAAAACTGGGAGAAGAGGCTGTAGGCGAAAGAAAGATTTGGCTAAGACTCGCACTCAAAGGCTCGACGAAATCTGTGATGAACAGCGACTGACGTTCAAACAGCCTCTGGCAGAAGACGAGAAAAGCCTTTTAGAGAAGTCGAAAGGACTTAACAAATAGAGCTACCCGCTTCCAGTGGCTTCTTCCGGGCCATTTATCTTCAACCAAACTTACATTTTACAGCATTCTGTCTTCCAAAGAAGCCATTCATTAGACGCTGGCCCGCATGCACAATACCAACCAATGTGTCATGATTAAAACGAATGAATGAATTCAGGACGCGCAGACATCCTGAAGTATCAGAATCAATATTGGCGGAAAAATGAGTTTGGAATGAAGCACTCCATCAGACGGACGTTTTCAATGCCGCCCAGAGTAACCTTTTGAGCGATGTGGCTCAGCAAATTGAGCCTGGGCTCTGACTAGACAATAAAAGTTTTATCATTCAAATGAAGGATGGAGAGCGGGCAGAAAAAAAATAGCTGCCGTACCGAGTACCAGCAGTTCGGCGCTGGAATAAATGATCCCGTGCTTGTTCTCTGCCACACACTGGTACATCCCAACATCCGAAAGATTCAGCGAGGAGATGAAAAGGGCGCCGTTCTCTATCTGCGCTCGGCCCTGTAAACACAAACAAGAAAACATCAAAAAACAAAAGTAGACTTGAATGACAAGAATGGTTGCAATAACGTTCTGGGTGGTTTTTAGTGTGTTGCTGTGGTTGCTAGGGTGGTTCCTGGCCCATATTAAAAACAGCAATTTTATTCTGGGTCATGATATTTAACGTTGCTTAAATCTTTGTTAGGGCTGCAAAATATATCAAAATTGTCGAAAAATAGACAATATAAACAAACATTATGTGTTTCAGGTATTGCTTTCCTGCCGTGTTTGATTACCCTCACCTGCCCTGTGTCGTTATCCTTCGTTTGTCTTCCCTATTTAATGTTTCTTTGTCCTGTGCTCGTGGATTGTGTATATGTACGTGTACCCTGTACCTGTGCGTGTTTAGGTGCTTGTTTGCCTGTTCCCTGTTTATGACGTTGTGTCATCTCACGCTTGTGGATTTGTTCCAGTCTAGTCAGTCTTTGTAAGTGTTTAATGTAGTTCTAGTTTATGTCTAGTATGTTCTAGTTTAGTCCATGTTCTGTCGTGTTTAAGTTATATTATCCTGTTATTTTTATGCCCCATCGTGGGTCTTTGTTTTATATACAGTATATATATACAGTATATATATATATTCTTAGTTTCGTTTTTTCCCCATCGAGGGAGTTTTGTTTTGTTATTTGTTTGTAAACTACCCCTGTTAACCCCTTACCTGCCGTTGCCTGCATTTGGGTTCTGTCTTCCACGTATACCGTGACATAACTTCCGGTAGACGGTAGAATTTAATTTAATTTAATACCATTAATATCGATCAAATATTAACATAAATTAAAATGTATATAAATTATATATAAAATAAATAGTTATATAATAACCAAACACAGACCGGAAGTTAACTTCGGGCCAGCCGTGTGCGTCCGATGAAACCGTTTATTGCCAAAGTGAATATCGCAATGGAAATACTTAATTATAATAACCTATAATTTAATATATCCATTACAAAATGTTGTAAAATAAAAATTGATTTTATGTATTTATAGTTAAAACTGATTTTACAAACTTAAAGCATTATCGCATCACATTATTTATAAGTTATACATAAGTTATCACTAATCACATTTTTCTTCAATATCGTGCAGCACCAATTTCTGGGATTGTTTCCACTTATTTTACTATTCAAACCAAACCAAACATATTAATTACTCATCTTGCACTATAAATTTCTGTCCAATCAAATACTTTGTCCAATAAAAAATTACTCACCCTTTAATATCGTAATTTTACACGGTATTAAAGGTGGCACCCTGAGCCGTTTTAATACAACACTGTACACAAATTATGAAGACAAGGCATTCACAATTCTTTCAATACACAAACTATCCACAGCCCAGAGGTGCATGCACACCTTTTGTTGTAATACCGCCGCACTCTAAAATTGCTATAAACGCGCTAAAAAAAGAGTTTAGAAGAGAATGAAGGTTATTAGAGAGGAAAAGTAAAACGCTGACCCAACGCTTCACTGAACAGAAAAGAAATGTTGAAAACAGCAGCGAAATACTAATGGGCAGTTCATTTGGCATGGGCTCCCAGTCGGAAAAGCGTGCGAGACAGGTAGAGAAGTGTTGAGCTGATGGTTCTGCTAATGGCATGGTGGACATTAAGCTTATCAGCTTTTCTTAAGGGCTGAACTCAGCACAAAGAGTTACAAGCAGAGATTGACGTGATGTGGGATGGAAGGTCGGGGTGGAGGCATAAACTCGCTCTGTCTGAATGCAGGTCACATCTAATGGTGTCTCTCTAAAGCCTTTTAACTCCACCGATGTCATGGGAGCCTCTCTTAAACAGTTGTTGTCTCTGATCTCATTCAAGGCTGATAAAACTCATTTTGGTCTTATTATTTTCAAGCAATGGCATTTTAATCTCATGCATGAGAGTTTTCGGCGGTCTCTGGCAGGCTGTTTGTGTGTTGACCTTGAACTCAAAGCAGATCATGTTTTGGTCTTATTAGGCTCCTGCTATAGCCTCGAGGTACCTCAGACATGAGAGTCTCTCCATTCTTCAGCCAGGTATAGGAGGGCTTTGGTTTTCCATTGGCTTTGCACTCCCAAAGCAGATTCTCCTCAATGGACAATGCCGTGTCCGTCACCGCCTGCAGCCAATGAGGTGTCGCTGAGGAAACAGATGCAGAAGTATGGCATATTAAACAAAGGATGATAGACAGATTCAAGAATACTCATAAATTGAATGTTACAATTGCATTTCAAAACCACTCACGTTACCCAAGGCTAATGAATTCAATTGTGGCGACAGACGAAATTAAAGGAACAGCACATCATTCTATCATCACTCAAGCACTCTTATGCTAATCTAAAACTGAATGGTATCTTTTGACTTTTATTCTGTAAGGAGATGCTTGTAAGAATGTTCTGGGCTGCGTTTCCCGATAACGTTGTCTCTTAGCGCATTACGAAGACTCTAAAGGTACACCTTAACTCAAGTTATACCTTTTCTAGGCGT